>NC_092239.1:27891855-27904499 GCF_036320965.1 Panulirus ornatus | reverse complement strand
TATACATACGTCCACACACGCAAATATACATACCTACACAGCTTTCCATGGTTTACCCCAGATGCTTCACATGCCCTGGTTCAACCCACTGATAGCACGTCAACCCCGGTATACGACATCGATCATAGGGTGGGGGAGGGGGCGAAAATTCTGGGAGCCTCGAAGAATGTGTGGAAGTCGAGAACAGTATCTCGGAAAGCAAAAATGGGTATGTTTGAAGGAATAGTGGTTCCAACAATGTTGTATGGTTGCGAGTCGTGGTCTATGGATAGAGTTGTGCGCAGGAGGGTGGATGTGCTGGAAATGAGATGTTTGAGAACAATATGTGGTGTGAGGTGGTTTGATCGAGTAAGTAACGTAAGGGTGAGAGAGATGTGTGGAAATAAAAAGAGCGTGGTTGAGAGAGCAGGAGAGGGTGTTTTGAAATGGTTTGGGCACATGGAGAGAATGAGTGGGGAAAGATTGACCAAGAGGATATATGTGTCGGAGGTGGAGGGAACGAGGAGAAGTGGGAGACCAAATTGGAGTTGGAAAGATGGAGTGAAAAAGATTTTGTGTGATCGGGGCCTGAACATGCAGGAGGGTGAAAGGAGGGCAAGGAATAGAGTGAACTGGATCGATATATATATATTTTTCTTTTTTTTTATACTTTGTCGCTGTCTCTCGCTTTTGCGAGGTAGCGCAAGGAAACAGACGAAAGAAATGGCCCACCCCCACCCCTTCTTTTGGAAAATTGAAAAAAGCGAGAGGGGGGGATTTCCAGCCACCCGCTCCCTCCCCTTTTAGTCATCTTCTGCGACACGCAGGGAATACGTGGGAAGTGTTCTTTCTCCCCTGTCCCTAGGGATAATATATGTATATATATATATATATATATATATATATATATATATATATATATATATATATATATATATATATATATATATATATATATATATATATATATATATATATATATATATATATATATATATATATATATATATATATATATATGGATCTGGAGAAGGCATATGATAGAGTTGATAGAGATGCTCTGTGGAAGGTATTAAGAATATATGGTGTGGGAGGAAAGTTGTTAGAAGCAGTGAAAAGTTTTTATCGAGGATGTAAGGCATGTGTACGTGTAGGAAGAGAGGAAAGTGATTGGTTCTCAGTGAATGTAGGTTTGCGGCAGGGGTGAGTGATGTCTCCATGGTTGTTTAATATGTTTATGGATGGGGTTGTTAGGGAGGTAAATGCAAGAGTTTTCGAAAGAGGGGCAAGTATGAAGTCTGTTGGGGATGAGAGAGCTTGGGAAGTGAGTCAGTTGTTGTTCGCTGATGATACAGCGCTGGTGGCTGATTCATGTGAGAAACTGCAGAAGCTGGTGACTGAGTTTGGTAAAGTGTGTGGAAGAAGAAAGTTAAGAGTAAATGTGAATAAGAGCAAGGTTATTAGGTACAGTAGGGTTGAGGGTCAAGTCAATTGGGAGGTGAGTTTGAATGGAGAAAAACTGGAGGAAGTGAAGTGTTTTAGATATCTGGGAGTGGATCTGGCAGCGGATGGAACCATGGAAGCGGAAGTGGATCATAGGGTGGTGGAGGGGGCGAAAATTCTGGGGGCCTTGAAGAATGTGTGGAAGTCGAGAACATTATCTCGGAAAGCAAAAATGGGTATGTTTGAAGGAATAGTGGTTCCAACAATGTTGTATGGTTGCGAGGCGTGGGCTATGGATAGAGTTGTGCGCAGGAGGATGGATGTGCTGGAAATGAGATGTTTGAAGACAATGTGTGGTGTGAGGTAGTTTGATCGAGTGAGTAACGTAAGGGTAAGAGAGATGTGTGGAAATAAAAAGAGCGTGGTTGAGAGAGCAGAAGAGGGTGTTTTGAAGTGGTTTGGGCACATGGATAGAATGAGTGAGGAAAGATTGACCAAGAGGATATATGTGTCGGAGGTGGAGGGAACGAGGAGAAGAGGGAGACCAAATTGGAGGTGGAAAGATGGAGTGAAAAAGATTTTGTGTGATCGGGGCCTGAACATGCATTAGGGTGAAAGGAGGGCAAGGAATAGAGTGAATTGGAGCGATGTGGTATACCGGGTTGACGTGCTGTCAGTGGATTGAATCAAGGCATGTGAAGCGTCTGGGGTAAACCATGGAAAGCTGTGTAGGTATGTATATTTGCGTGTGTGGACGTATGTATATACATGTGTATGGGGGGGGTGGGCCATTTCTGTCGTCTGTTTTCTTGCGCTACCTCGCAAACGCGGGAGACAGCGACAAAGTATAATAAATGAAATATATATATATATATATATATATATATATATATATATATATATATATATATATATATATATATATATATATATATATTTTCTTATGAGTCCACGGGGAAAATGAAACACGAAAAGTTCCCAAGTGCACTTTCGTGTAATACTAACATCATCAGGGGAGACACAAGAGAGAAATATAACAGTCCGTTGATATACATCGAAGAGTCGAAGGTAGGACGCCATTTGGTAAACATGTGATTGTCCAAAACATAGAACGAGCGTTCATAAACTTACCATTTTATAAATCTTATCAACAATAAAGTTATGTACAGACCATCACTAATATTAAGATTATAATTCTTTATGTATTTGATAATAGAAGATTCAGTGATATTTCTCTCGGTAATGAAGTTAGAGTTAACAACTAAAATGGCGTTACTCCAGTCAATACAATGATCATGGTTTTTAACATGATTAAACAAGGCATTTGATTCTTCTCCCGTTCTTATACTATATTCATGTTGCTTAAGTCTAACGGAAAGATCTAAAAATGGTAACATACTATTATTTTCATTTTCTACAGGAAATTTGATGGAAGGTACTAAATTGTTAAGTAAGGGGAGAAATATTTGTAAATTTTCATTTGTTGGCCAAACACAAAGAACATCATCTACATACCGAAACCAAATTGCATTACAAGGTAAGATATCCTTTAGTAATTTTGCTTCAAAAAATTCATAATAAAGATTATTTAGTACAGGTGAAAGAGGGTTACCCATTGTCATACCAAATTTTTGAGCATAATAATCTCCATTTAACTGAAATACAGAGTCTTTTATACACAATTTTATCAGTTCAATAAAATTAGACTTTGAAACAGGTAAATGAATATCATCCAAGACATCAAAGAAATATTCTAAAAGGTCATCAACTAGAACTTTAGTGAAAAGTGAGGAAACAGCAAAGCTAACAAGTTTGAAATCAAAATTAATATTGATATTGTTTAGCTTGTTGACTAAATTTACATTATTCATGATATTAGAATTTGATACCTTACCCAATAAAAGGCTTAATAAGGAAACTAACCATTTTGATAATTTATATGTGATGGAGCCTACTGAACTCACTATAGGTCTCTTGTCAAAAATTTGTCATCTTTGTCCCCTTCATTGCCATATATGTATGGACTTATCAAAACACATAAACAAAATTTTCCAGCAAGACCTATAGTACCTTCCATCAAATTTACTGTAGAAAATGAAAATAATGGTATGTTACCATTTTTAGATTGCATGATCCATAGACAAGGAAACAAGTTTAAGTTTAGCATATACAAAAAACCCACCAATCTATGCTCATAAATCCACTATTACTCATCTCAACATGACAGAGTTAAATTATCATCATTTCAATCTATGTTCCTAAGGACATTACGTATTTGTAGTCCAGAGTTTATTGATGATGAGTTTGAGAAGATATATTCTATTGGATGTAAGTTAAAGTACCCTAGATCTTTCATTGATAAATCCCTTAAGTTAACAAAGAAATCATTTTATAGAGTTGAGCCCAAACCTCCCATTGACACCAAGAATCTTTTAGTTCTCCCTTTTGATAATAATTTCACTTTGCTTCCCATGTTGCTTAAATCCTTTAATGTAAATGTTGCCTTTAGCAACAATATTACTGTAAAGAATATCTTAATCAGGAATTCCCCAGAAAATTCTCTTGGTTGCATCAATAAAGTTCCTTGTGGAAACTCTGATAAATTTTATGTTGGTCAGACTGGTAAGGATCTTTCTGTTAGACTTAAGCAACATAAATATAGTATAAGAACGGGACAAGAATCAAATGCCTTGTTTAATCATGTTAAAAACTATGATCATTGTATTGACTGGAGTAACGCCATTTCAGTTGTTAACTCTAACTCTATTACCAAGAGAAATATCACTGAATCTTCTATTATTAAATACACAAAGAATTATAATCTTAATATTAGTGATGGTCTGTTCAAATTAGATAACTTTATTTTTTATAAGATTTGTAAAATGATCAGTTTATGAACGCTCGTTGTATGTTTTGGACAATCACATGTTTACCAAATGGCGTCCTAGCTTCGTCTCTTCGATGTATATCAACTGACTGTTATATTTCTCTCTTGTGTCTCCCCTGATGATGTGATTATAACACGAAAGTGCACTTGGGAACTTTTCGTGTTTCATTTTCCCCGTGGACTCATATGAATATGTTGATCACGCGCAAAATTGTGATCTTATCCAACATGGATTCCACACGGCTCTTCTATTACTTATCTACAAGCTGTCTTGAACTTTCTCCTTTTGTTACTGCTTTCTCCAAATCGCTAATCAAGGCTCACCAACTGAAGGTACGATTTGAATTTCTTAGGAAATGCCTTGATGAACAAGTGATGCCCAGATAAGTCCTACCTCAACGTTTGTTGCAGCTGTCTGGTCGACCATTTGACCAATTTGAAAATATTATTTTAAAGAAAAATATTGAATTAAAGAAACTTGAAATGGAGGAGGCTTTTCGCATTTCAAGAGAGAAGAAACGTGCCTTTCAAATGACAATACCGACACACTGGAAGAACCGGATGTTGGACTATTGCTATGATGAATTAAGGAAAGAATGCAATAGGCTACAAGTGTCACTAAACCGTAAGTTGGACCATCTTATTGAAAACAGCGACTGGACCAAGAACACAAACCCATCTTTTGTGGTAAACCTTTCTAGTAAACAACTAGATTAAGATTCCTTGTGTGCATCATTCTATGGTTTAAGTTTTGTTTGCTCTAGCAGAGAAGCCAGCTGTGTTGATATCACAAAGTCATTTTGTAATTTAGAAAAATACAGTAATTTAGGTAATGATGATATTTATATATCCAAGGGTTTAGTGTATGCCAGTTTGTCAAAACCAGTGGAAGCTAATTGCCCTAAAAGGTTCATAAGAGCTATTAACACCTTAAAAACAGACAAGGATATACATATTACTAAAGCAGATAAGGCTAACGCTGTTGTGATTTTAGACAAAAGTAACTATTTATCTAAAATGAATGATCTTCTAAATGATAACACAACTTATTCTAAGCTTTGTAAAAATCCCTTACAAGCAGTTAATTCTCACTCCAATAAAGAAATGAAGTTGTTGTTAAAAGGTAACATTTCTCTTATCAAAAATATGTCATCTTTGTCCCCTTTATTGCCATATATGTATGGACTTATCAAAACACATAAACAAAATTTTCCAGCAAGACCTATAGTGAGTTCAGTAGGCTCCATCACATATAAATTATCAAAATGGTTAGTTTCCTTATTAAGCCCTTTAGTGGGTAAGGTATCAAATTCAAATATCATGAACAATGTAGATTTAGTCAACAAGCTAAACAATATCAATGTTAATTTTGATTTCAAACTAGTTAGCTTTGATGTTTCCTCACTTTTCACTAAAGTTCCAGTTGATGACCTTTTAGAATATTTCTTTGATGTCTTGGATGATATTTATTTACCTGTTTCAAAGTCTAATTTCATTGAACTGATAAAATTGTGTATAAAAGGTTGTGTATTTCAATTTAATGGAGATTATTATGCTCAAAAATTTGATATGGCAATGGGTAACCCTCTTTCACCTGCACTAAGTAATCTTTATATGGAATTTTTTGAAACAAAATTACTAAAGGATATCTTACCTTCTCACGCAATTTGGTTTAGGTACGTAGATGATGTTCTTTGTGTTTGGCCAACAAATGAAAATTTACAAATATTTCTCCCCTTACTTAACAATTTAGTACCTTCCATCAAATTTACTGTAGAAAATGAAAATAATGGTATGTTACCATTTTTAGATTGCATGATCCATAGACAAGGAAACAAGTTTAAGTTTAGCATATACAGAAAACCCACCAATGTATGCTCATATATCCATTATCACTCATCTCAACATGACAGAGTTAAATTATCATCATTTCAGTCTACGTCCTGAGGGCATTACGTATTTGCAGTCCAGAGTTTATTGATGATGAGTTTGAGAAGATATATTCTATTAGATCTAAGTTAAAGTACCCTAGATCTTTCATTGATAAATCCCTTAAGTTAGCAAAGAAATCATTTTATAGAGTTGAGCCCAAACATTCCATTGACAAAAAGAATCTTTTAGTTCTTCCTTTTAATGATAATTTCACTTTGCTTCCCATGTTGCTTAAATCCTTTAATGTAAATGTTGCCTTTAGCAGCAATGATACTATAAAGAATATCTTAATCAGGAATTCACCAGAAAATTCTCTTGGTTGCACATATTAAGTTCCTTGTGGAAACTGTGATAAATTTTATGTTGGTCAGACTGGTAAGGATCTTTCTGTTAGACTTAAGCAACATAAATATAGTATAAGAACGGGACAAGAATCAAATGCCTTGTTTAATCATGTTAAAAACTATGATCATTGTATTGACTGGAGTAACGCCATTTCAGTTGTTAACTCTAACTCTGTTGCCAAGAGAAATATCACTGAATCTTCTATTATTAAATACACAAAGAATTATAATCTTAATATTAGTGATGGTCTGTACAAATTAGATAACTTTATTGTTGATAAGATTTGTAAAATGATCAGTTTATGAACGCTCGTTGTATGTTTTGGACAATCACATGTTTACCAAATGGCGTCCTAGCTTCGTCTCTTCGATGTATATCAAATGACTGTTATATTTCTCTCTTGTGTCTCCCCTGATGATGTGATTATTACACGAAAGTGCACTTGGGAACTTTTCATGTTTCATTTTCCCCGTGGACTCATATGAATATGTTTATCACGCGCAAAATTGTGATCCTATCCAATATATATATCTTTTTTTTATTATACTTTGTCGCTGTCTCCCGCGTTTGCGAGGTAGCGCAAGGAAACAGACGAAAGAAATGGCCCAACCCCCCCCCCCCATACACATGTATATACATACGTCCACACACGCAAATATACATACCTACACAGCTTTCCATGGTTTACCCCAGACGCTTCACATGCCTTGATTCAATCCACTGACAGCACGTCAACCCCGGTATACCACATCGCTCCAATTCACTCTATTCCTTGCCCTCCTTTCACCCTCCTGCATGTTCAGGCCCCGATCACACAAATTCTTTTTCAATCCATCTTTCCACCTCCAATTTGGTCTCCCTCTTCTCCTCGTTCCCTCCACCTCCGACACATATATCCTCTTGGTCAATCTTTCCTCACTCATTCTCTCCATGTGCCCAAACCACTTCAAAACACCCTCTTCTGCTCTCTCAACCACGCTCTTTTTATTTCCACACATCTCTCTTACCCTTACGTTACTCACTCGATCAAACCACCTCACACCACACATTGTCCTCAAACATCTCATTTCCAGCACATCCATCCTCCTGCGCACAACTCTATCCATAGCCCACGCCTCGCAACCATACAACATTGTTGGAACCACTATTCCTTCAAACATACCCATTTTTGCTTTCCGAGATAATGTTCTCGACTTCCACACATTCTTCAAGGCTCCAAGAATTTTCGCCCCCTCCCCCACCCTATGATCCACTTCCGCTTCCATGGTTCCATCCGCTGCCAGATCCACTCCCAGATATCTAAAACACTTCACTTCCTCCAGTTTTTCTCCATTCAAACTCACCTCCCAATTGACTTGACCCTCAACCCTACTGTACCTAATAACCTTGCTCTTATTCACATTTACTCTTAACTTTCTTCTTCCACACACTTTACCAAACTCAGTCACCAGCTTCTGCAGTTTCTCACATGAATCAGCCAACAGCTCCGTATCATCAGCGAACAACAACTGACTCACTTCCCAAGCTCTCTCATCCCCAACAGACTTCATACTTGCCCCTCTTTCCAAAACTCTTGCATTTACCTCCCTAACAACCCCATCCATAAACAAATTAAACAACCATGGAGACATATATATATATATATATATATATATATATTTATATATATATATATATATATATATATATAAATATATATATATATATATATATATATATATATATATATATATATATATATATATATATATATATATATATATATATATATATATATATACATATATATATATATATACATATATATATATATATATATATATATATATATATATATATATATATATATATATATATATATATATATATATATATATATATATATATATATATATATATATATATATATATATATATATATATATATATATATATATATATATATATATATATATATATATATATATATATATATATATATATATATATATATATATATATATATATATATATATATATATATATATATATATATATATATATATATATATATATATATATATATATATATATATATATATATATATATATATATATATATATATATATATATATATATATATATATATATATATATATATATATATATATATATATATATATATATATATATATATATATATATATATATATATATATATATATATATATATATGTGGGGCGTGGATGTGGAAAGGGAGCTGTGGTTTCGGGCATTATTGCATGACAGCTAGAGACTGAGTGTGAACGAATGGGGCCTTTGTTGTCTTTTCCTAGCGCTACCTCGCACACATGAGGGGGGAGGGGGATGGTATTCCATGTGTGGCGAGGTGTCGATGGGAATGAATAAAGGCAGACAGTGTGAATTGTGTGCATGGGTATATATGTATGTGTCTGTGTGTGTATATATATGTGTACATTGAGATGTATAGGTAGGTATATTTGCGTGTGTGGACGTGTATGTATATACATGTGTATAGGGGTGCGTTGGGCCATTTCTTTCGTCTGTTTCCTTGCGCTACCTCGCAAACGCGGGAGACAGCGACAAAGCAAAATGAATAGATAAAAATAATATGTATATATATATATATATATATATATATATATATATATATATATATATATATATATATATATATATATATATAACCAAGATGAGAAAAAAGGAGAGATCGGTAATGTGTTTGAGGAAAGGAACCGAGATGTTTTGGCTCTGAGTGAAACGAAGCTCAAGGGGAAATGGCAAGAGTGGTTTGGGAATTTTTTGGGGTAAGGTCAGGGATTGGTGAGAGGACAGGAACAAGTGAAGGAGTAGCACTACTCCTGAAACAGGAGTGGTGGGAGTATGTGTTAGAGTGCAAGAAAGGAAATTCTTGATTTATATGGATAAAACTGAAAGTGGATCGAGAGAGATGGGTGATTATTGGTGCCTATTCACTTGGGCATGAAAAGGATTATCATGAGAGGCAAGTGCCATAGGATCAGCTGAGTGAGTGTGTTAGTAGTTTTGATGCACGAGACTGGGTTATAGTGATGGGTGATTTGAATGCAAAGGTGAGTAATGTGGCAGTTGAGGGAACAATTGGTGTACATGTTGTGTTGGGTGCTGTAAGTAGAAATGGTGAAGAGCTTGTAGATTTGTGTGCTGAAGAAGGAATGGTGATTGGGAATAGTGAAAGGGAGAGACTTTCGAATGTTAATGTGCTGAGAGTTGCAACTCGAATGATGTCTGATCATTATGTTTTGGAGGCGAAGGTGAAGATTTGTAGAGATTTTCAGAAAAGAAGAGAGAGTGTTGGGTTAAAGAAAGTAGTGAGAGTAAGTGGGCTTGGGAAGGAGACTTGTGTGAGGAAGTACCGGGAGAGACTGAGTGTAGAATGGAAAAAGGTGAGAGCAAAGGACGTAAAGGGAGTAGGGGAGGAATGGGATGTGTTTAGGTAAGCAGTGATGGCATGAGAAGCGTGTGAGGTGGGCAGAATGGGGAGTGAGTATTGGGAGGAAGTAAGATTATTGGTGAAAGAGAAGAAAGAGGCATTTGGACGAGTTTTGCAGGGAAATAGTGCAAGTGACTGGGAGAAGTATAAAAGAAAGAGGCAGGAGGTCAAGAGAAAGGTGCTAGAGGTGAAAAAGAGGGCAAATGAGAGTTGGGGTGAGAGAGTATTATTAGATTTTAGGGAGAAGAAAAAGATGTTTTGGAAGGAGGTAAATGAAGTGCGTAAGACAAGAGAACAAATAGGAACATCGGTGAAGGGGGCTAATGGGGACGTAAAAACAAGTAGTGGTAATGTGAGAAGGAGATGGAGTGAGGGTTTTGAAGGTTTGTTGAATATGTTTTTGATAGAGTGGCAGATATAGGGTGTTTTGATCGAGGTAGTGTGCGAAGTGAGAGGGTTAGGGAGAATGACTTGGTAAAGGGAGAAGATGTAGTAAAAGCTTTGCTGAAGATGAAAGCCGGCAAGGCAGTGGGTTCGGATGGCATTGCAGTGTTGTTGACGGATTGATAAAGATATGTAATGTGTGTATGACTCATGGTGAGATGCCTGATGATTGGCGAAAAGCATGCATAGTGCCACTGAACAAAGGCAAAGTGGATAGAGGTGAGTGCTCAAATTACAGAGGTATAAGTTTATTGAGTATTCCTGGGAAATTATATGGGAGTGTATTGGTTGAGAGGGTAAAAGCATGTACAGATCATCAGATTAAGGAAGAGCTGTGTGGTTTCAGAAGTGGTAGAGGATGTGTGGATCAGATGTTTCCTTTGAAGAATGTATGTCAGTAATACTTAGAAAAGAAAATGGATTTGTATGTAGCATTTATGGATCTGGACAAGGCACATGATAGATTTGATAGAGATGCTCTGTGGAAGGTATTGATAATGTATGGTGTAGGAGGTAAGTTGTTAGAAGCACTGAAAAGTTTTTACCGAGGATGTAAGGCATATGTATGAGGGGTGCGTGATGTCTCCATGGTTGTTTGATTTGCTTATGGATGGGGTTGTTAGGGAGGTGAATGCAAAAGTTTTGGAGGGAGAGGTAAGTATGCCGTCTGTTGTGGAAGAGAGGGCTTGGAAAGTGAGTCAGTTTTTAGCTGATGATACAGCAATGCGGGCTGATTCGGGTGAGAAACTGCAGAAGCTGGTGACTGAGTTTGGTAAGGTGTGTGAAAGAAGAAAGCTGAGAGTAAATGTGAATAAGAACAAGGTGATTAGGTTCAGTAGAGTTGAGGGACAAGTCAATTGTCAGGTAAGTTTGAATGGAGGAAAACTGGAGGAAGTGAAATGTTTTAGATATCTGGGAGTGGATGTGGCATCGGATGGAGGCATGGAAGCGGAAGAGAGTCACAGAGTGGGGTAGGGTGCGAAGGTTCTCGGAGCGTTGAAGAATGTGTGGAAGCCGAGAACATTATCTCAGAGAGTAAAAAATTGGTATGTATGAAGGAATAGTGGTGACAACATGTTATATGGTTGTGAGGCATGGGCTATGGATAGGGTTGTTCGGAGGATGGTGGATGTGTTGGAAATAAGATGTTTGAGGAAAATCTGTTGTGTGAAGTGGTTTGATCCAGTAAGTAATGAAAGGGTAAGAGTGATATGTGGTAATAAAAAGAGTGTGGTTGAGAGAGCAGAAGAGGGTGTGTTTAAATGGTTTGGTCACATGGAGAGAAGGAGTGAGGAAAGATTGACAAAGAGGATATATGTGACAGAGGTGGAGGGAAAGAGGAGAAATGGGAGACCAAATTAGAGGTGGAAAGATGGAGTGAAAATGATTTTGAGCGATCAGGACCTGAACATGCAGGAGGGTGAAAGGCTCGCAAAAAATAGAGTGAATTGGAACGATGTGATATACCGGGGTCGACATGCTGTCAATGGATTGAACGACGGCATGCGAAGTGTTTGGGGTAAACCATGGAAAGTTTTGTGGGGCGTAGATTTGGAAAGGGAGCTGTGGTTTCGGTACATTATACATGACAGATAGAGACTGAGTGTCTTTTACTGGCGCTACCTCGCGCACTGGCGAGGGGAGAGCGTTGTCATTTCATGCTTGGCCGGGTGGCGACGGTAATGAATATAGGGAGCAAGTATAAATTATGTACACGTGTAAATATGTACACGTCTGTGTATGTATATATATATATGTATACATTGAATTGTATACCTGCCTGTGTGGACGTGTATATATATGTATGAGTATGTCGGTGGGTTTGGCCATTCTTTCGTCTGTTCCCTTGCGCTACTTCGCTGACGCAGGTGACAGCGACAAAACGTAATTTAGGAATATATATATATATATATATATATATATATATATATATATATATATATATATATATATATATATATATATATATATATATATATATATATTTTTTTTTGCTTTGTCGCTGTCTCCCGCGTTTGCGAGGTAGCGCAAGGAAACAGACGAAAGAAATGGCCCAACCCACCCCCATACACATGTATATACATACGTCCACACAAGCAAATATACATACGTCCACACACGGAAATATACATACCTACACA
>NC_092239.1:27854355-27886855 GCF_036320965.1 Panulirus ornatus | reverse complement strand
TCTGGTCCAATAATCAGTTTATATATATAATTTTTCACCTATGTCATTGTTTAAAGTTATTCCAGTGAAATATCTTGGACCTTTTGTGGAACCAGTGATTAACATATCTGAGCCAGATAATAAAGCTTTTCCTGCACTTTAATCGTATACCAAGGCAATGAAAAGGAATGTTAAAAAAAACTGGGTTACCTGTGGATGAAACCAGTGTTAATTTTTTTCTCAAGTAACCCTTGCCATGATTATTTTGAATGAATCGCCCTTCTAGCTGTCTGGCAGTGAAATTTATTCCTTGACACTTTATTCATGTATATATTTTTTAAGAAGATGAAAAAGAAGAGGAAAAGGTCATTGCAGTTCTCGAACAGAATGATGGAGTAAAGGAGGAGGTGGAGGATATGGAGGAGGATGGAGGAGATGAGGAGCGACCTGAGATTAAAGCCATCACTGAGGAGGAGCAGAGGGCCCTCGCCAAAAACTTAGACAAACTGGGAAAAGACAAATGGAAACTTCTCTTCAAAAAGCTTGGATTCAAAAATGATGAGATTGATTTTATTGAGAAAGATAAAGCAGAGAAGGAGGATAGCGTGGAGAGCCAAGTTGCATTTCTCCTGAAGCTTTGGGTGGAAAATGAGGGTGACGAGGCCAATAAGGAATATCTGCTGTACACACTTGGAGGGCTCAAAATGACAGGAGCTGCTGATGGAGTATTCACTTGATATTCTAAAGTAAACTTTTTTTTACAAAGTATCTTAAAAGGCATCATATTTTTATGTACACATTTGTATTGTATATGAAAGATTCATGTTTCATTTTTTCATTCATTTCAAGCTAGAAGTTTCAGTTTTCTAAATTTTCTTACATTTTTCATATGTATATATATGTATGTGTGTGTGTGTGTATATGTGCGTATGTATGTGTATGTGTGTGTATGTGTATATGTATATATATATGTATATTATCCCTGGGGATAGGGGTGAAAGAATACTTCCCACGTATTCCTCGCGTGTCGTAGAAAGCGACTAGAGGGGACGGAAGCGGGGGGCCAGAAATCCTCCACTCCTTGTATTAACTTTCTAAAATGGGAAACAGAAGGAGTCACGCGGGGAGTGCTCATCCTCCTCGAAGGCTCAGAGTGGGGTGCCTAAATGTGTGTGGATGTAACCAAGATGTGAAAAAAGGAGAGATAGGTAGTATGTTTGAGGAAAGGAACCTGGATGTTTTGGCTCTGAGTGAAACGAAGCTCAAGGGTAAAGGGGAAGAGTGGTTTGGGAATGTCTGGGGAGTAAAGTCAGGGGTTAGTGAGAGGACAAGAGCAAGGGAAGGAGTAGCAATACTCCTGAAACAGGAGTTGTGGGAGTATGTGATAGAATGTAAGAAAGTAAATTCTCGATTAATATGGGTAAAACTGAAAGTTGATGGAGAGAGGTGGGTGATTATTGGTGCATATGCACCCGGGCATGAGAAGAAAGATCATGAGAGGCAAGTGTTTTGGGAGCAGCTGAATGAGTGTGTTAGTGGTTTTGATGCACGAGACCGGGTTATAGTGATGGGTGATTTGAATGCAAAGGTGAGTAATGTGGCAGTTGAGGGAATAATTGGTATACATGGGGTGCTCAGTGTTGTAAATGGAAATGGTGAAGAGCTTGTAGATTTATGTGCTGAAAAAGGACTGACGATTGGGAATACCTGGTTTAAAAAGCGAGATATACATAAGTATACTTATGTAAGTAGGAGAGATGGCCAGAGAGCGTTATTGGATTACATGTTAATTGACAGGCGTGCGAAAGAGAGACTTTTGGATGTTAATGTGCTGAGAGGTGCAACTGGAGGGATGTCTGATCATTATCTTGTGGAGGCTAAGGTGAAGATTTGTATGGGTTTTCAGAAAAGAAGAGTGAATGTTGGGGTGAAGAGGGTGGTGAGAGTAAGTGAGCTTGGGAAGGAGACCTGTGTGAGGAAATACCAGGAGAGTACAGAATGGAAAAAGGTGAGAACAATGGAAGTAAGGGGAGTGGGGGAGGAATGGGATGTATTTAGGGAATCAGTGATGGATTGCGCAAAAGATGCTTGTGGCATGAGAAGAGTGGGAGGTGGGTTGATTAGAAAGGGTAGTGAGTGGTGGGATGAAGAAGTAAGAGTATTAGTGAAAGAGAAGAGAGAGGCATTTGGACGATTTTTGCAGGGAAAAAATGCAATTGAGTGGGAGATGTATAAAAGAAAGAGACAGGAGGTCAAGAGAAAGGTGCAAGAGGTGAAAAAAAGGGCAAATGAGAGTTGGGGTGAGAGAGTATCATTAAATTTTAGGAAGAATAAAAAGATGTTCTGGAAGGAGGTAAATAAAGTGCGTAAGACAAGGGAGCAAATGGGAACTTCAGTGAAGGGCGCAAATGGGGAGGTGATAACAAGTAGTGGTGATGTGAGAAGGAGATGGAGTGAGTATTTTGAAGGTTTGTTGAATGTGTTTGATGATAGAGTGGCAGATATAGGGTGTTTTGGTAGAGGTGGTGTGCAAAGTGAGAGGGTTAGGGAAAATGATTTGGTAAACAGAGAAGAGGTAGTGAAAGCTTTGCGGAAGATGAAAGCCGGCAAGGCAGCAGGTTTGGATGGTATTGCAGTGGAATTTATTAAAAAAGGGAGTGACTGTATTGTTGAGTGGTTGGTAAGGTTATTTAATGTATGTATGACTCATGGTGAGGTGCCTGAGGATTGGCGGAATGCGTGCATAGAGCCATTGTACAAAGGCAAAGGGGATAAGAGTGAGTGCTCAAATTACAGAGGTATAAGTTTGTTGAGTATTCCTGGTAAATTATATGGGAGGGTGTTGATTGAGAGGGTGAAGGCATGTACAGAGCATCAGATTGGGGAAGAGCAGTGTGGTTTCAGAAGTGGTAGAGGATGTGTGGATCAGGTGTTTGCTTTGAAGAATGTATGTGAGAAATACTTAGAAAAGCAAATGGATTTGTATGTAGCATTTATGGATCTGGAGAAGGCATATGATAGAGTTGATAGAGATGCTCTGTGGAAGGTATTAAGAATATATGGTGTGGGAGGAAAGTTGTTAGAAGCAGTGAAAAGTTTTTATCGAGGATGTAAGGCATGTGTACGTGTAGGAAGAGAGGAAAGTGATTGGTTCTCAGTGAATGTAGGTTTGCGGCAGGGGTGTGTGATGTCTCCATGGTTGTTTAATTTGTTTATGGATGGGGTTGTTAGGGAGGTAAATGCAAGAGTTTTGGAAAGAGGGGCAAGTATGAAGTCTGTTGGGGATGAGAGAGCTTGGGAAGTGAGTCAGTTGTTGTTCGCTGATGATACAGCGCTGGTGGCTGATTCATGTGAGAAACTGCAGAAGCTGGTGACTGAGTTTGGTAAAGTGTGTGGAAGAAGAAAGTTAAGAGTAAATGTGAATAAGAGCAAGGTTATTAGGTACAGTAGGGTTGAGGGTCAAGTCAATTGGGAGGTGAGTTTGAATGGAGAAAAACTGGAGGAAGTGAAGTGTTTTAGATATCTGGGAGTGGATCTGGCAGCGGATGGAACCATGGAAGCGGAAGTGGATCATAGGGTGGGGGAGGGGGCGAAAATTCTGGGGGCCTTGAAGAATGTGTGGAAGTCGAGAACATTATCTCGGAAAGCAAAAATGGGTATGTTTGAAGGAATAGTGGTTCCAACAATGTTGTATGGTTGCGAGGCGTGGGCTAAGGATAGAGTTGTGCGCAGGAGGATGGATGTGCTGGAAATGAGATGTTTGAGGACAATGTGTGGTGTGAGGTGGTTTGATCGAGTGAGTAACGTAAGGGTAAGAAAGATGTCTGGAAATAAAAAGAGCGTGGTTGAGAGAGCAGAAGAGGGTGTTTTGAAGTGGTTTGGGCACATGGAGAGAATGAGTGAGGAAAGATTGACCAAGAGGATATATGTGTCGAAGGTGGAGGGAACGAGGAGAAGAGGGAGACCAAATTGGAGGTGGAAAGATGGAGTGAAAAAGATTTTGTGTGATCGGGGCCTGAATATGCAGGAGGGTGAAAGGAGGGCAAGGAATAGAGTGAATTGGAGCGATGTGGTATACAGGGGTTGACGTGCTGTCAGTGGATTGAATCAAGGCATGTGAAGCGTCTGGGGTAAACCATGGAAAGCTGTGTGGGTATGTATATTTGCGTGTGTGGATGTTTGTATATACATGTGTATGGGGGGGGGGCCATTTCTCTCGTCTGTTTCCTTGCGCTACCTCGCAAACGCGGGAGACAGCGACAAAGTATAATAGATAAATAATAAAATATATATATATAACTCGGGACGCCGCAAGAACCGCGGCGCTCTACGGCTAACCGTGTTACAAGCACCCTTTCTTCCTGCGAATGACATCCAGGGTCACGGCGCCTTAAACAGAAAAGAAAACTCTTTTCCGGTCCACCGCCGGCGTACGCGAGCTGGTTCCCGTTACCGGGTTCCTGTACAGGGCTCCTTTAGATTCAAAGCTATGCTAAAGGCAGAAGCAGGGGAATTATGGACTCCTTTGCAGTGATAAGTTCTTTGAAGAGACTATACTCAAAGTGATTCGGCCTTCTCAAAATGCATCCTAGTGATGATTGATCGGAGATTTAAAGAAGTCTAGTGAACAAGAGCCGCATTGAGTCATGAGGACGTGAGTCAGAGGATCATCTCGTCCCCATCACATCATTCAGGGCGATACCAGTTTGCATCAGCCTTCACTCCTGCCTGCAGTAGCATGCTTTCTGACATGTTTCATGAGCCCCTCTTCGCCAACGGAACTACCTTGGCCCACCAGTGATGCTACTACGTTTGTGAATCAAGAACCATTGCAACACAAACCTCGCCAGGTGGTAGAGCGTCCCGCAGTGTATCGAGACAGACTTCCCCAGAACTTTTTTTTAAAGGGGAAGTAAATGTTTATAGTTGTGTTACTGGAGTGATAGTTTTCATACATGGTGCTTTGACAAGAAAATAGTGAAATTGGAAAAAATGTAGCTTAGACATTGAAGCTTATTGATACAGTGGTTAAATTGATGAGAACTACTATTGACGTTTGTGTAAATAAATTAAACATTTCCTTTTTCCATAGCCAGAGGTTGAACAATTATGTGACATTCATTTTTTCATTTCATTTCAAGCTAGAAGTTTCAGTTTTCTAAATTGTTTCTTACATTTTTCACACATATATATATATATATATATATATATATATATATATATGTATGTGTGTGTGTGTGTGTATGTGTGCGTGTGTGTGTGTATGTGTGTATATGTGTATATATATATGTATATTATCCCTGGGGATAGGGGTGAAAGAATACTTCCCACACATTCCTCGCGTGTCGTAGAAGGCGACTGGAGGGGACGGGAGCGGGGGGCCAGAAATCCTCCCCTCCTTGTATTTTTTTAACTTTCTAAAATGGGAAACAGAAGAAGGAGTCACGCGGGGAGTGCTCATCCTCCTCGAAGGCTCAGATTGGGGTGCCTAAATGTGTGTGGATGTAACCAAGATGTGAAAAAAAGAGAGATAGGTAGTATGTTTGAGGAAAGGAACCTGGATGTTTTGGCTCTGAGTGAAACGAAGCTCAAGGGTAAAGGGGAAGAGTGGTTTGGGAATGTCTTGGGAGTAAAGTCAGGGGTTAGTGAGAGGACAAGAGCAAGGAAAGGAGTAGCAGTACTCCTGAAACAGGAGTTGTGGAAGTATGTGATAGAATGTAAGAAAGTAAATTCTCGATTAATATGGGTAAAACTGAAAGTTGATGGAGAGAGATGGGTGATTATTGGTGCATATGCACCTGGGCATGAGAAGAAAGATGATGAGAGGCAAGTGTTTTGGGAGCAGCTGAATGAGTGTGTTAGTGGTTTTGATGCACGAGACCGGGTTATAGTGTTGGGTGATTTGAATGCAAAGGTGAGTAATGAGGCAGTTGAGGGAATAATTGGTATACATGGGGTGTTCAGTGTTGTAAATGGAAATGGTGAAGAGCTTGTAGATTTATGTGCTGAAAAAGGACTGATGATTGGGAATACCTGGTTTAAAAAGCGAGATATACATAAGTATACTTATGTAAGTAGGAGAGATGGCCAGAGAGCGTTATTGGATTACGTGTTAATTGACAGGCGCGCGAAAGAGAGACTTTTGGATGTTAATGTGCTGAGAGGTGCAACTGGAGGGATGTCTGATCATTATCTTGTGGAGGCTAAGGTGAAGATTTGTATGGGTTTCCAGAAAAGAAGAGTGAATGTTGGGGTGAAGAGGGTGGTGAGAGTAAGTGAGCTTGGGAAGGAGACTTGTGTGAGGAAGTACCAGGAGAGACTGAGTACAGAATGGAAAAAGGTGAGAACAGTGGAAGTAAGGGGAGTGGGGGAGGAATGGGATGTATTTAGCGAATCAGTGATGGATTGCGCAAAAGATGCTTGTGGCATGAGAAGAGTGGGAGGTGGGTTGATTAGAAAAGGTAGTGAGTGGTGGGATGAAGAAGTAAGAGTATTAGTGAAAGAGAAGAGAGAGGCATTTGGACGATTTTTGCAGGGAAAAAATGAAATTGAGTGGGAGACGTACAAAAGAAAGAGACAGGAGGTCAAGAGAAAGGTGCAAGAGGTGAAAAAAAGGGCAAATGAGAGTTGGGGTGAGAGAGTATCATTAAATTTTAGGGAGAATAAAAAGATGTTCGGGAAGGAGGTAAATAAAGTGCGTAAGACAAGGGAGCAAATGGGAACTTCAGTGAAGGGCGCAAATGGGGAGGTGATAACAAGTAGTGGTGATGTGAGAAGGAGATGGAGTGAGTATTTTGAAGGTTTGTTGAATGTGTTTGATGATAGAGTGGCAGATATAGGGTGTTTTGGTCGAGGTGGTGTGCAAAGTGAGAGGGTTAGGGAAAATGATTTGGTAAACAGAGAAGAGGTAGTAAAAGCTTTGCGGAAGATGAAAGCCGGCAAGGCAGCAGGTTTGGATGGTATTGCAGTGGAATTTATTAAAAAAGGGGGTGACTGTATTGTTGACTGGTTGGTAAGGTTATTTAATGTATGTATGACTCATGGTGAGGTGCCTGAGGATTGGCGGAATGCGTGCATAGTGCCATTGTACAAAGGCAAAGGGGATAAGAGTGAGTGCTCAAATTACAGAGGTATAAGTTTGTTGAGTATTCCTGGCAAATTATATGGGAGGGTATTGATTGAGAGGGTGAAGGCATATACAGAGCATCAGATTGGGGAAGAGCAGTGTGGTTTCAGAAGTGGTAGAGGATGTGTGGATCAGGTGTTTGCTTTGAAGAATGTATGTGAGAAATACTTAGAAAAGCAAATGGATTTGTATGTAGCATTTATGGATCTGGAGAAGGCATATGATAGAGTTGATAGAGATGGTCTGTGGAAGGTATTAAGAATATATGGTGTGGGAGGCAAGTTGTTAGAAGCAGTGAAAAGTTTTTATCGAGGATGTAAGGCATGTGTACGTGTAGGAAGAGAGGAAAGTGATTGGTTCTCAGTGAATGTAGGTTTGCGGCAGGGGTGTGTGATGTCTCCATGGTTGTTTAATTTGTTTATGGATGGGGTTGTTAGGGAGGTGAATGCAAGAGTTTTGGAAAGAGGGGCAAGTATGAAGTCTGTTGGGGATGAGAGAGCTTGGGAAGTGAGTCAGTTGTTGTTCGCTGATGATACAGCGCTGGTGGCTGATTCATGTGAGAAACTGCAGAGGCTGGTGACTGAGTTTGGTAAAGTGTGTAGAAGAAGAAAGTTAAGAGTAAATGTGAATAAGAGCAAGGTTATTAGGTACAGTAGGGTTGAGGGTCAAGTCAATTGGGAGGTGAGTTTGAATGGAGAAAAACTGGAGGAAGTGAAGTGTTTTAGATATCTGGGAGTGGATCTGGCAGCGGATGGAACCATGGAAGCGGAAGTGGATCATAGGGTGGGGGAGGGGGCGAAAATTCTGGGGGCCTTGAAGAATGTGTGTAAGTCGAGAACATTATCTCGGAAAGCAAAAATGGGTATGTTTGAAGGAATAGTGGTTCCAACAATGTTGTATGGTTTCGAGGCGTGGGCTATGGATAGAGTTGTGCGCAGGAGGATGGATGTGCTGGAAATGAGATGTTTGAGGACAATGTGTGGTGTGAGGTGGTTTGATCGAGTGAGTAACGTAAGGGTAAGAAAGATGTGTGGAAATAAAAAGAGCGTGGTTGAGAGAGCAGAAGAGGGTGTTTTGAAGTGGTTTGGGCACATGGAGAGAATGAGTGAGGAAAGATTGACCAAGAGGATATATGTGTCGGAGGTGGAGGGAACGAGGAGAAGAGGGAGACCAAATTGGAGGTGGAAAGATGGAGTGAAAAAGATTTTTTGTGATCGGGGCCTGAATATGCAAGAGGGTGAAAGGAGGGCAAGGAATAGAGTGAATCGGAGCGATGTGATATACCGGGGTTGACGTGCTGTCAGTGGATTGAATCAAGGCATGTGAAGCGTCTGGGGTAAACCATGGAAAGCTGTGTAGGTATGTATATTTGCGTGTGTGGATGTTTGTATATACATGTGTATGGGGGGGGGGCCATTTCTCTCGTCTGTTTCCTTGCGCTACCTCGCAAACGCGGGAGACAGCGACAAAGTATAATAGATAAATAATAAAATATATATATATATAACTCGGGACGCCGCAAGAACCGCGGCGCTCTACGGCTAACCGTGTTACAAGCACCCTTTCTTCCTGCGAATGACATCCAGGGTCACGGCGCCTTAAACAGAAAAGAAAACTCTTTTCCGGTCCACCGCCGGCGTACGCGAGCTGGTTCCCGTTACCGGGTTCCTGTACAGGGCTCCTTTAGATTCAAAGCTATGCTAAAGGCAGAAGCAGGGGAATTATGGACTCCTTTGCAGTGATAAGTTCTTTGAAGAGACTATACTCAAAGTGATTCGGCCTTCTCAAAATGCATCCTAGTGATGATTGATCGGAGATTTAAAGAAGTCTAGTGAACAAGAGCCGCATTGAGTCATGAGGACGTGAGTCAGAGGATCATCTCGTCCCCATCACATCATTCAGGGCGATACCAGTTTGCATCAGCCTTCACTCCTGCCTGCAGTAGCATGCTTTCTGACATGTTTCATGAGCCCCTCTTCGCCAACGGAACTACCTTGGCCCACCAGTGATGCTACTACGTTTGTGAATCAAGAACCATTGCAACACAAACCTCGCCAGGTGGTAGAGCGTCCCGCAGTGTATCGAGACAGACTTCCCCAGAACTTTTTTTTAAAGGGGAAGTAAATGTTTATAGTTGTGTTACTGGAGTGATAGTTTTCATACATGGTGCTTTGACAAGAAAATAGTGAAATTGGAAAAAATGTAGCTTAGACATTGAAGCTTATTGATACAGTGGTTAAATTGATGAGAACTACTATTGACGTTTGTGTAAATAAATTAAACATTTCCTTTTTCCATAGCCAGAGGTTGAACAATTATGTGACATTCATTTTTTCATTTCATTTCAAGCTAGAAGTTTCAGTTTTCTAAATTGTTTCTTACATTTTTCACATGTATATATATGTATGTGTGTGTGTGTGTGTGTATGTGTGCGTGTGTGTGTGTATGTGTGTGTATGTGTATATATATATGTATATTATCCCTGGGGATAGGGGTGAAAGAATACTTCCCACACATTCCTCGCGTGTCGTAGAAGGCGACTAGAGGGGACGGGAGCGGGGGGCCAGAAATCCTCCCCTCCTTGTATTTTTTTAACTTTCTAAAATGGGAAACAGAAGAAGGAGTCACGCGGGGAGTGCTCATCCTCCTCGAAGGCTCAGATTGGGGTGCCTAAATGTGTGTGGATGTAACCAAGATGTGTAAAAAGGAGAGATAGGTAGTATGTTTGAGGAAAGGAACCTGGATGTTTTGGCTCTGAGTGAAACGAAGCTCAAGGGTAAAGGGGAAGAGTGGTTTGGGAATGTCTTGGGAGTAAAGTCAGGGGTTAGTGAGAGGACAAGAGCAAGGGAAGGAGTAGCAGTACTCCTGAAACAGGAGTTGTGGAAGTATGTGATAGAATGTAAGAAAGTAAATTCTCGATTAATATGGGTAAAACTGAAAGTTGATGGAGAGAGATGGGTGATTATTGGTGCATATGCACCTGGGCATGAGAAGAAAGATGATGAGAGGCAAGTGTTTTGGGAGCAGCTGAATGAGTGTGTTAGTGGTTTTGATGCACGAGACCGGGTTATAGTGTTGCGTGATTTGAATGCAAAGGTGAGTAATGAGGCAGTTGAGGGAATAATTGGTATACATGGGGTGTTCAGTGTTGTAAATGGAAATAGTGAAGAGCTTGTAGATTTATGTGCTGAAAAAGGACTGATGATTGGGAATACCTGGTTTAAAAAGCGAGATATACATAAGTATACTTATGTAAGTAGGAGAGATGGCCAGAGAGCGTTATTGGATTACGTGTTAATTGACAGGCGCGCGAAAGAGAGACTTTTGGATGTTAAAGTGCTGAGAGGTGCAACTGGAGGGATGTCTGATCATTATCTTGTGGAGGCTAAGGTGAAGATTTGTATGGGTTTCCAGAAAAGAAGAGTGAATGTTGGGGTGAAGAGGGTGGTGAGAGTAAGTGAGCTTGGGAAGGAGACTTGTGTGAGGAAGTACCAGGAGAGACTGAGTACAGAATGGAAAAAGGTGAGAACAGTGGAAGTAAGGGGAGTGGGGGAGGAATGGGATGTATTTAGGGAATCAGTGATGGATTGCGCAAAAGATGCTTGTGGCATGAGAAGAGTGGGAGGTGGGTTGATTAGAAAGGGTAGTGAGTGGTGGGATGAAGAAGTAAGAGTATTAGCGAAAGAGAAGAGAGAGGCATTTGGACGATTTTTGCAGGGAAAAAATGAAATTGAGTGGGAGACGTATAAAAGAAAGAGACAGGAGGTCAAGAGAAAGGTGCAAGAGGTGAAAAAAAGGGCAAATGAGAGTTGGGGTGAGAGAGTATCATTAAATTTTAGGGAGAATAAAAAGATGTTCTGGAAGGAGGTAAATAAAGTGCGTAAGACAAGGGAGCAAATGGGAACTTCAGTGAAGGGCGCAAATGGGGAGGTGATAACAAGTAGTGGTGATGTGAGAAGGAGATGGAGTGAGTATTTTGAAGGTTTGTTGAATGTGTTTGATGATAGAGTGGCAGATATAGGGTGTTTTGGTCGAGGTGGTGTGCAAAGTGAGAGGGTTAGGGAAAATGATTTGGTAAACAGAGAAGAGGTAGTGAAAGCTTTGCGGAAGATGAAAGCCGGCAAGGCAGCAGGTTTGGATGGTATTGCAGTGGAATTTATTAAAAAAGGGGGTGACTGTATTGTTGACTGGTTGGTAAGGTTATTTAATGTATGTATGACTCATGGTGAGGTGCCTGAGGATTGGCGGAATGCGTGCATAGTGCCATTGTACAAAGGCAAAGGGGATAAGAGTGAGTGCTCAAATTACAGAGGTATAAGTTTGTTGAGTATTCCTGGCAAATTATATGGGAGGGTATTGATTGAGAGGGTGAAGGCATATACAGAGCATCAGATTGGGGAAGAGCAGTGTGGTTTCAGAAGTGGTAGAGGATGTGTGGATCAGGTGTTTGCTTTGAAGAATGTATGTGAGAAATACTTAGAAAAGCAAATGGATTTGTATGTAGCATTTATGGATCTGGAGAAGGCATATGATAGAGTTAATAGAGATGCTCTGTGGAAGGTATTAAGAATATATGGTGTGGGAGGCAAGTTGTTAGAAGCAGTGAAAAGTTTTTATCGAGGATGTAAGGCATGTGTACGTGTAGGAAGAGAGGAAAGTGATTGGTTCTCAGTGAATGTAGGTTTGCGGCAGGGGTGTGTGATGTCTCCGTGGTTGTTTAATTTGTTTATGGATGGGGTTGTTAGGGAGGTGAATGCAAGAGTTTTGGAAAGAGGGGCAAGTATGAAGTCTGTTGGGGATGAGAGAGCTTGGGAAGTGAGTCAGTTGTTGTTCGCTGATGATACAGCGCTGGTGGCTGATTCATGTGAGAAACTGCAGAAGCTGGTGACTGAGTTTGGTAAAGTGTGTGGAAGAAGAAAGTTAAGAGTAAATGTGAATAAGAGCAAGGTTATTAGGTACAGTAGGGTTGAGGGTCAAGTCAATTGGGAGGTGAGTTTGAATGGAGAAAAACTGGAGGAAGTGAAGTGTTTTAGATATCTGGGAGTGGATCTGGCAGCGGATGGAAACATGGAAGCGGAAGTGGGTCATAGGGTTGTGGAGGGGGCGAAAATTCTGGGGGCCTTGAAGAATGTGTGGAAGTCGAGAACATTATCTCGGAAAGCAAAAATGGGTATGTTTGAAGGAATAGTGGTTCCAACAATGTTGTATGGTTGCGAGGCGTGGACTATGGATAGAGTTGTGCGCAGGAGGATGGATGTGCTGGAAATGAGATGTTTGAGGACAATGTGTGGTGTGAGGTGGTTTGATCGAGTAAGTAACGTAAGGGTAAGAGAGATGTGTGGAAATAAAAAGAGCGTGGTTGAGAGAGCAGAAGAGGGTGTTTTGAAATGGTTTGGTCACATGGAGAGAATGAGTGAGGAAAGATTGACCAAGAGGATATATGTGTCGGAGGTGGAGGGAACGAGGAGAAGAGGGAGACCAAATTGGAGGTGGAAAGATGGAGTGAAAAAGATTTTGTGTGATCGGGGCCTGAACATGCAGGAGGGTGAAAGGAGGGCAAGGAATAGAGTGAATTGGAGCGATGTGGTATACCGGGGTTGACGTGCTGTCAGTGGATTGAATCAAGGCATGTGAAGCGTCTGGGGTAAACCATGGAAAGCTGTGTAGGTATGTATATTTGCGTGTGTGGACGTATGTATATACATGTGTATGGGGGTGGGTTGGGCCATTTCTTTCGTCTGTTTCCTTGCGCTACCTCGCAAACGCGGGAGACAGCGACAAAGCAAAAAAAAAAAATATATATATATATATATATATATATATATATATATATATATATATATATATATATATATATATATATATATATATATATATATATATATATATATATATATATATATATATATATATATATATATATATATATATATATATATATATATATATATATATATATATATATATATATATATATATATATATGTATGTATATATATATATATATATATATATATATATATATATATATATATATATATGTATATATATATATATATATATATATATATATATATATATATATATATATATATATATATATATATATATATATATATATATATATATACATATATATTGTTTCTTTATCATACTTTGTCGCTGTCTCCCGCGTTAGCGAGGTAGAGCAAGGAAACAGACTTAAGAATGGCCCCAACACACCCACATACACATGCATATACATACACGTCCACACACGCACATATACATACTTATACATCTCAACGTATACATATACATACCCAGAAACATGTATATTCATACATATGTACGTGATTCATACTGTCTGCATTTATTCATTCTCGTTGCCACTTCGCCACACATGAAATGACAGCCCCCTCCCCCCACATGAGCTCGAGGTAGCACTAGGAAAAGACAACAAAGGCCACATTCGTTGACAGTCTCTAGCTGTCATGTATAATGCACCGAAACCACAGCTCCCTTTCCAAATCCAGGCCCCACAAAGCTTTCTATGGTTTACCCCAGAAGCTTCACATGCCCTGGTTCAATCCGTTGACAGCACGTCGACCTCGGTATACCACATCACTCCAATTAACTCTATTCCTTGCACGCCTTTCACCCTCCTGCATGTATAGGCCCCGATCATTAAAAATCTTTTTCACTCCGTCCTTCCACGTACAATTTGGTCTCCCACTTCTCGTTCCCTCCACCTCTGACATATATATCCTCTTTGTCAATCTTTTCTTACCCGTGCTCTCCTTGTGACCAAACCATTTTAAAGCACCCTCTTATGCTCTCTCAAGCACACTTTCTTTTTTTTTACCACACATCTCTCTTACCCTTTTATTACTTACTCGGTCAAACCACCTCACACCATATATTGTACTCAAACATCTGATTTCCAACACATCAACCCTCCTCCGCAAAAATCTATCTATAGTCCACGCCTCGCAGGCATAAAACATTGTCGGAGACACTATTCCTTCAAACATACCCATTTTTGCTTTCCGAGATAATGTTCTCGCCTTCCACACATTTTTCAACGCCCACCGAACTTTGGCCTCCTCCACTACCCTATGACTCACTTTAGTTTCCATGATTCCATCCGCTGCCAATCCACTACCAGATATCTAAAACACTTCACCTCCTCCAGTTTTTCTCCATTCAAACTTACCACCCAATTGACTTGTCCCTCAACCCTATTGTAACTAATAACCTTGCTCTTATTCACATTTACTCTCAGCTTTCTTCTTTCACACACTTTACCAAACTCAGTCAACAGCTACTTCAGTTTCTTACCCGAATCAGCCACCAGCGCTGTATTATCAGCGAACAACATCTGACTCACTTCCCAAGCTCTCTCATCCACAAAAGACTGCATACTTGCCACTCTTTCCAAAACTCTTGCATTCACCTCCCTAACAACCCTATTCAAAAACAAATTAAACAACCATGGAGACATCATGCACGACTGCCGCAAACCGACATTTACCGAGAACCAATCAATTTCTTCTCTTCCAACTCGCATACAAGCCTTACATCCTCGATAAAAAGTTTTCACTGCTTCTAACAACTTGCCTCCCACATCATATATTTTTAGTACCTTCCAGAGAGCATCCCTATTGACTCTATCATATGCCTTCTACAAATCCATAAATGTAACATAGGAATCCATTTGCTTTTCTAAGTATTTCTCACATACATTCTTCAATGCAAATACCTGATCCACACAACCTCTACCACTTTTGAAACTATACTGCTCTTCCCCAATATGATGCTTTGTACATACCTTCACCGTCTCAACCAATACCCTCTAGTATATGTTCCCAGGAATACTCAACAAACTTATACCTCCGTAATTTGAGCACTCACCTTTATGACCCAAGCCTTTGTACAATAGCACTATGCAAACATTCCGTTAATCCTCAGGCACCTCACCAAGTGTCAGACATACATTAAATAACGTTACCAACCAGTCAACAACACAGTCAGCCTCTTTTTGAATAAATTCCACTGCAATACCATCCAAACCTGCTGCCTTGCCGGCTTTCATCTTCCGCAAAGCTTTTACTACCTCCTCTCTGTTTACCAAATCATTTATTTTTAATTTTCCAAAAGAAGGAACAGAGAAGAGGGCCAGGTGAGGATTTTCCCTCAAAGGCCCAGTCCTTTGTTCTTAACGCTACCTCGCTAACGCGGGAAATGGCGAATAGTATGAAAGAAAAAAGAAGAAATATATATATATATATATATATATATATATATATATATATATATATATATATATATATTTGTATTACTGTCGCCACCCCGCCACATATGATATATATCTATTTTTGCTTATTTTGCTTTGTCGGTCTCCCGCGTTAGGGAGGTAGCGCAAGGAAACAGAAGAAAGAATGGCCCAACCCTCACACATACACATATATATACAAACACGTAAACACACGCAAATATACATACCTATACATATCAATGTGCACATATATATATACACACACACAGACATATACATATATACACATGTACATAATTCATACTGTCTGCCTTTATTCATTCCTATCGCCACCTAGCCACACATGGAATAACATCCCCCTCCCTCCTCAAGTGTGCGAAGAAGCGCTAGGAAAAGACAAATAGGACCCATTCGTTCACACTCCGTCTCTAGGCGTCATGTAATAATGCACCGAAACCACAGCTCCCTTTCCACATCCAGGCCTCACAGAACTTTCCATGGTTTACCCCAGACGCTTCACATGCCTTGGTTCAATCCATTGACAGCACGTCGACCCCGGTATACCATATCGTTCCAATTCACTCTATTCCTTGCACGCCTTTCACCCTCCTGCATGTTCAGGCCCCGATCACTCAAAATCTTTTTCACTCCATCTTTCCACCTCCAATTTGGTCTCAAACTTCTCGCTCCCTCCAACTATGACACATAAATCCTCTTGGTCTACCTTTCCTTACTCCTTCTCTCCATGAGACCAAACAATTTCAACACACCCTCTTCTGCTTTCTCAACCACACTCTTTTTATTTCCACACTTCTCTCTTACCCTTACATTCCTTACTCGATCAAACCACCTCACACCACATATTGTCATCAAACATCTCATTTCCAGCACATCCACCCTTCTGCGCACAACTCTAAACCATAGCCCACGCCCCGCAGCCATACAATATTGTTGGAACCACTATTCCCTGAAACATACCCATTTTTTCCTTTCCGAGATAATGTTCTCGACTTCGAAACATTCTTCAAGGCTCCCAAAACTTTCGCCCCCTCCCCCACCCTACGATTCACTTCCGCTTCCATGGTTCCATCCGCTGCCAGATCCACTCCCAGATATCTAAAACACTTTACTTCCTACAGTTTTCCTCCATTAAAACCTACCTACCAGTTGACTTGACCCTCAACCCTAGTGTACCTGATAACCTTGCTCTTATTCACATTTACGCTTAACTTTCTTCTTTCACACACTTTATCAAACTCAGTCACCAGCTTCTAAAGTTTCTCACATGAATCAGCCACCAGCGCTGTATCATCAGCGAACAAGAATTGACTCACTTCCCAAGCTCTCTCATCCACAACAGACTTCATACTTACCTCTCTTTCCAAAACTCTTGCATTCACCTCCAGAACAACCCCATCCATAAACAAATTAAACGACCATGGAGACATCAAACACCCCTGCCGCAAACCTACATTCACTGAGAACCAATCACTTTCCTCTCTTCCTACACGTACACATGCCTTACATCCTCGATAAAAACTTTTCACTGCTTCTAACAACTTGCCTCCCACACCATATGTTCTTAATACCTTCCACAGAGCATCTCTACCAATCTATCATATGCCTTCTCCGGATCCATAAATGCTACATAAAAATCCATTTGCTTTTCTAAGTATTTCTCACACACATTCTTCAAAGCAACGCCTGATCAACACATCCTCTACCATTTCTGAAACCACACTGCTCTTTACCAATCTGATTCGTAGTACATGCCTTCAACCTCTCAATCAGTACCTTGCCATGTAATTTACCAGGAATACTCAACAAACTTATACCTCTGTAATTTGAAAACTCACTCTTATCCCCTTTGCCTTTGCACAATGGCACTATACAAGCATTCCGCCAATCCTCAGGCACCTCACCATGAATCATACATACATTAAATAACCTTACCAACAAGTCAACAATACAGTCACCCCGTATTTCAATAAATTCCCCTGCAATACCATTCAAACCCTCTGCCTTGCCGGCTTTCATCTTCCGCAAAGCTTTTTCTACCTCTTCTCTGTTTGCCAAATCATTTTCCCTAACCCTCTCACTTTACACACCACCTTGACCAAAACACCCTATATCTGCCACTCTACCATCAAACATTCAACAAAACTTCAAAATACTCACTCCATATCCTTCTCACATAACTACTTGTTATCACCTCCCCCTTACACCCCTTCACTGACGTTCCCATTTGCTCCCTTGTTTTACGCACTTTATTTACCTCCTTCCAAAACATTTTTTTATTCTCCATAAGATTTAATGATATTCTCTCACCCCAACGCTCATTTGCCCTCTTTTTCACCTCTTGCACCTTTTTCTTGACCTGCCTCTTTCTTTTATACATCTCCCACTCATTTGCATTTTTCCGTGCAAAAATCTTCCAAATGCCTCTCTCTTCTCTTTCACTAACAATCTTACTTCTTCATCCTACCACTCACTACCCTTTCTAATCTGCCCACCTCCCACGCTGGTCATGCCCCAAGCATCTTTTGCGCAGGCCATCACTGCTTCCCTAAATATATCCCATTCCTCCCCTACTCCCCTTACCTCCTCTGTTCTCACCTTTTTCCCTTCTGTACTCAATATTTCGTGGTACTTCCTCACAAAAGTCTCATTCCCAAGCTCACTTACTCTCACCACTCTCTTTACCTCAACATTGTCTCTTCTTTTCTGAAAACCCCTACAAATCTTCACCTTCGCTCCACAAGATAATGATCATACATCCCTCACGTTGACATCTCAGCACATTAACATCCAAAAGTCTCTCTTTTGCGCGCCTATCAATTAATACGTAATCCAATAACGCTCTCTGGCCATCTCTCCTACTTACATACGTATACTTATGTATATCTCGCTTTTTAAACCAGGTATTCCCAATCACCAGTCCTTTTTCAGGACATAAATCTACAAACTCTTAACCATTTCCATTTACAACACTGAACACCCCATGTATACCAATTATTCCCTCAATTGCCACATTACTCACCTTTGCATTTAAATCACCCATCACTATAACCCAGTCTTGTGCATCGAAACCACTAACACACTCATTCAGCTGCTCCCAAAAACACTTGCCTCTCATGATCTTTCTTCTCATGCCCATGTGCATATGCACCAATTATCACCCATGTCTCTCCATCAACTTTCAGTTTTACCTATATCAATCTAGAATTTACTTTCTTACCCTCTATCACATACTCACACAACTCCTGTTTCAGGAGTAGTGCTACTCCTCCCCTTAGTCTTGTCCTCTCACTAACCTCTGACTTTACTCCCAAGACATTCCCAAACCACACTTCCCCTTTATCCTTGACCTTCGTTTCACTCAGACCCAAAACATCCAGTTTCCTTTCCTCAAACACACTACGTATCTCTCCTTTTATTTTCATCGTGGTTACATCTACACACATCTATACACACCAATCTGAGCGTTCGAGAAGGATGAGCACTCCCCGCGTGAGTCCTTCTTCTGTGTCCACTTTTAGAAAGTTGAAATACAAGGAGGGGAGTGTTTCTGCCCCAAAGCTCCCGTCCCCTTTACTCGCCTTCTACAAGTGAGGAATGCGTGATACTTTAATGATACTCTTTTTCCCCAACTATATATATATATATATATATATATATATATATATATATATATATATATATATATATATATATATATATATATATATATATATATATATATATATATATATATATATATATATATATGTATATATATATATATATATATATATATATATATATATATATATATATATATATATATATTATATATATATATATATATTATATATATATATGATATATATATATATTATATATATATATATGATATATATCATATATGATATATATGATGATACAGCGCTGGTGGCTGATTCATGTGAGAAACTGCAGAAGCTGGTGACTGAGTTTGGTAAAGTGTGTGGAAGAAGAAAGTTAAGAGTAAATGTGAATAAGAGCAAGGTTATTAGGTACAGTAGGGGTGAGGGTCAAGTCAATTGGGAGGTGAGTTTGAATGGAGAAAAACTGGAGGAAGTGAAGTGTTTTAGATATCTGGGAGTGGATCTGTCAGCGGATGGAACCATGGAAGCGGAAGTGGATCATAGGGTGGGGGAGGGGGCGAAAATTTTGGGAGCCTTGAAAAATGTGTGGAAGTCGAGAACATTATCTCGGAAAGCAAAAATGGGTATGTTTGAAGGAATAGTGGTTCCAACAATGTTGTATGGTTGCGAGGCGTGGGCTATGGATAGAGATGTGCGCAGGAGGATGGATGTGCTGGAAATGAGATGTTTGAGGAAAATGTGTGGTGTGAGGTGGTTTGATCGAGTAAGTAACGTAAGGGTAAGAGAGATGTGTGGAAATAAAAAGAGCGTGGTTGAGAGAGCAGAAGAGGGTGTTTTGAAATGGTTTGGGCACATGGAGAGAATGAGTGAGGAAAGATTGACCAAGAGGATATATGTGTCGGAGGTGGAGGGAACGAGGAGAAGAGGGAGACCAAATTGGAGGTGGAAAGATGGAGTGAAAAAGATTTTGTGTGATCGGGGCCTGAACATGCAGGAGGGTGAAAGGAGGGCAAGGAATAGAGTGAATTGGAGCGATGTGGTATACAGGGGTTGACGTGCTGTCAGTGGATTGAATCAAGGCATGTGAAGCGTCTGGGGTAAACCATGGAAAGCTGTGTAGGTATGTATATTTGCGTGTGTGGACGTGTGTATGTACATGTGTATGGGGGGGGGGGGTTGGGCCATTTCTTTCGTCTGTTTCCTTGCGCTACCTCGCAAACGCGGGAGACAGCGACAAAGTATAAAAAAAAAAAAAAAAAAAATTTATATATATATATATATATATATATATATATATATATATATATATATATATATATATATATATATATATATATATATATATATATGATATATATATATTTTTCTTTCTTTTTTTAAACTATTCGCCATTTCCCGCGTTAGCGAGGTAGCGTTAGGAACAGAGGACTAGGCCTTTTTTGGAATATCCTCACCTGGCCCCCTCTGTTCCTTCTTTTGGAAAATTAAAAAAAAAAAAACGAGAGGGGAGGATTTCCAGCCCCCCGCTCCCTCCCCTTTTAGTCGCCTTCTACGACACGCAGGGAATACGTAGGAAGTATTCTTAATCCCCTATCCCCAGGGATAAATATATATTTATATATATATATACATATATATATATATATATATATATATATATATATATATATATATATATATATATATATATATATATATAAATATATATATTATTATTTTTTATTATACTTTGTCGCTGTCTCCCGCGTTTGCGAGGTAGCGCAAGGAAACAGACGAGAGAAATGGCCCAACCCCCCCCCCCATGCACATGTATATACATACGTCCACACACGCAAATATACATACCTACACAGCTTTCCATGGTTTACCCCAGACGCTTCACATGCCTTGATTCAATCCACTGACAGCATGTCAACCCCGGTATACCACATCGCTCCAATTCACTCTATTCCTTGCCCTCCTTTCATCCTCCTGCATGTTCAGGCCCCGATCACACAAAATCTTTTTCACTCCATCTTTCCACCTCCAATTTGGTCTCCCTCTTCTCCTCGTTCCCTCCACCTCCGACACATATATCCTCTTGGTCAATCTTTCCTCACTCATTCTCTCCATGTGCCCAAACCACTTCAAAACACCCTCTTCTGCTCTCTCAACCACGCTCTTTTTATTTCCACACATCTCTCTTAGCCTTACGTTACTCACTCGATCAAACCACCTCACACCACACATTGTCCTCAAACATCTCATTTCCAGCACATCCATCCTCCTGCGCACAACTCTATCCATAGCCCACGCCTCGCAACCATACAACATTGTTGGAACCACTATTCCTTCATACATACCCATTTTTGCTTTCCGAGATAATGTTCTCGACTTCCACACATTCTTCAAGGCCCCCAGAATTTTCGCCCCCTCCCCCACCCTATGATCCACTTCCGCTTCCATGGTTCCATCCGCTGCCAGATCCACTCCCAGATATCTAAAACACTTCACTTCCTCCAGTTTTTCTCCATTCAAACTCACCTCCCATATATATATATATATATATATATATATATATATATATATATATATATATATATATATATATATATATATATATATATATATATATATATATATATATATTTATATTTATTATATATATTTATTTTGCTTTGTCGCTGTCTCCCGCGTTAGCGAAGTAGCGCAAGGAAACAGACGAAAGAATGGCCAAACCCGCCGATATACACATGTATATACATACACGTCCACACACGCAAATATACATACCTATACATCTCAATGTACATATATATATACACACACAGACATATACATATATACACATGTACATAATTCATAATGTCTGCCATTATTTCTTCCCATCGCCACCTTCCCACACATGGAATAACAACCCCCTCCCCCCTCATGTGTGCGAGGTAAAGCTAGGAAAGACACCAAAGTCCCCATTCGTTCACACTCAGTCTCTAGCTGTCATGTAATAATGCACCGAAACCACAGCTCCCTTTCCTCATCCAGCCCCGAAACACTTTCCATTCTTTACCCAGACGCTTCACATGCCTTGGTTCAATCCATTGACAGCACCTCGTCCCCGGTGTACCACATCGTTCCAATTCACTCTATTCCTTGCACGCCTTTCACCCTCCTGCATGTTCAGGCCACGATCACTCAAAATGTTTTTCACTCCATCTTTCCACCTCCAATTTGGTCTCTTACTTCTCCTCGTTCCCTCCACCTCTGACACATATATCCTCTTGGTCAATCTTTCCCCACTCATTCTCTCCATGTGACAAAACCATTTCAAAACACCCTCTTCTGCTCTCTCAACCACGCTCTTTTTATTTCCACACATCTCTCTCACCCTTACATTACTTACTCGATCAAACCACCTCACACCACATATTGTCCTCAAACATTTCCAGAACATCCACCCTCCTGCACTCAACTCTATCCATAGCCCACGCCTCGCAACGATACAACATTGTTGGAACCACTATTCCTTCAAACATACCCATTTTTGCTTTCCGAGATAATGTTCTCGACTTCCAAACATTCTTCAAGGTTCCCAGAATTTTCGCCCCCTCCCCCACCCTATGATTCACTTCCGCTTCCATGGTTCCATCCGCTGCCAGATCCACTCCCAGATATCTAAAACACTTTACTTCCTCCACCTTTTCTTCATCAAAACTTACCTCCCAATTGACTTGACCCTCAACCCTACTGTACCTGATAACCTTGCTCTTATTCACATTTACTCTTAACTTTCTTCTTTCACATACTTTACCAAACTCAGTCACCAGCTTCTGCAGTTTCTTACATGAATCAGCCACCAGCGCTGTATCATCAGAGAAAAACAACTGACTCACTTCCCAAGCTCTCTCATCCACAACAGACTGCATACTTGCCCCTCTTTCCAAAACTCTTGCATTCACCTCCCTATCATCCCCATCCATAAACAAATTAAACAACCATGGAGACATCACACACCCCTGCCGCAAACCTACATTCACTGAAAACCAATCACTTTCCTCTCTTCCTACACGTACACATGCCTTACATTCTCGATAAAAACTTTTCACTGCTTCTAACAAATTGCCTCCCACACCATATATTCTTAAAACCTTCCACAGAGCATCTCTATCAACTCTATCATATGCTTTCTCCAGATCCATAAATGCTACATACAAATCCATTTGTTTTTCTAAGTATTTCTTACATACATTCTTCAAAGCAAACACCTGATCCACACATCCTCTACCACTTCCGAAACCACACTGCTCTTCCCCAATCTGATTCTCTGTACACGCCTTCACCCTCTCAATCAATACCCTCCCATATAATTTACCAGGAATACTCAACAAACTTATACCTCTGTAATTTGAGCACTCACTCTTATCCCCTTTGCCTTTGTACAATGGCACTATGCAAGCATTCCGTCAATCCCCAGGCACCTCATACATACATCAAATAACCTTACCAACCAGTCAACAATACAGTCACTCCCTTTTTTAATAAATTCCACTGTAATAACATCCAAACCTGCTGCTTTGCCGGTTTTCATCTTCCGTAAAGCTTTTACTACTTCTCTGTTTACCAAATCATTTTCCCTAACCCTCTTACTTTGCACAACACCTCGACCAAAACACCATATATCTGCCACTCTATAATCAAACACATTCAACGAACTTTCAAAATACTCACTCCATCTCCTTTTCACATCACCACTACTTGTTATCACCTCCCCATTAGCCTCCTTCACTGAAGTTCCCAATTGCTCCCTTGTCTTACGCACTTTATTTACCTCCTTCCAAAACATCTTTTTATTCTCCCTGAAATCTAATGATACTTTCTCACCTCAACTCTCATTTGCCCTCTTTTTCACCTCTTGCACCTTTCTCTTGACCTCCTGCCTCTTTCTTTTATACCTCTCACACTCATTTGCATTTTTTCCCTGCAAAAATCGTTCAAATGCCTCTCTCTTCTCTTTTTCTAATAATCTTACTTCTTCATTCCAGTACTCACCACCTTTCCTAATCAACCCACCTCCCACGCTTCTCATGCCACAAGCATCTTTTGCGAAAGCCATCACTGCTTCCCTAAATACATCCCATTCCTCCCTCACTCCTTTTACCTCCTTTCTTCTCACCTTTTTCCATTCTGTACTCAGTCTTTCCTGGTACTTCCTCACACAAGTCTCCTTCCCAAGCTCACCTACTCTCACCACTCTCTTCTCCCCAACATTCTTTCTTCTTTTCTGAAAACCCCCACAAATCTTCACCTTCGCCTCCACAAGATAATGATCAGACATCCCTCCAGTTGCACCTCTCAGCACATTAACATTCAAAAGTCTCTCGTGCGTCTATCAATTAACACGTGATCCAATAACGCTCTCTGGCCATCTCTCCTACTTACATACGTATACTTATGTATATCTCGCTTTTTAAACCAGGTATTCCCAATCACCAGTCCTTTTTTAGTACATAGATATACAAACTCTTCACCATTTCCATTTACAACACTGAACACTCCATGTATACCAATTATTCCCTCAACTGCCACATTACTCACATTTCAATTCAAATCACCCATCACTATAACCCGGTCTTGTGCATCAAAACCACTAACACACTCATTCAGCTGCTCCCAAAACACTTGCCTCTTATGATCCTTCGTCTCATGCCCAGGTGCATATGCACCAATAATCACCCATCTCTCTCCATCAACTTTCAGTTTTACCCATATCAATCTAGAATTTACGTTTTTACACTCCATCACATACTCCCACAACTCCTGATTCAGGAGTAGTGCTACTCCTTCCCTTGCTCTTGTCCCCTCACTAACCCCTGACTTTACCCCCAAGACATTCCCAAACCACTCTTCCCCTTTACCCTTTAGCTTCATTTCACTAAGAGCCAAAACATCCAGGTTCCTTTCCTCAAACATACTACCTATCTCTCATTTTTTCTCATCATGGTTACATCCACACACATTTAGACACCGCAATCTAAGCCTTCGAGGAAGATGAGCACTTCTCGCGTGACTCCTTCTTCTGTTTCCCATTTTAGAAAGTTAGAATACAAGGAGGGAAGGGTTTCTGGCCCCCCGCTCCCGTCCCCTTTAGTCGCCTTATACGACACGTGAGGAATGCGTGGGAAGTATTCTTTTTCCCCTATCCCCAGGGATATATATATATATATATATATATATATATATATATATATATATATATATATATATATATATATATATATATATATATATATATATATATTGTATATTAACTTTGTATTTTAACTTTCTAAAAATGGGAAACAGAAGGAGTCACGCGGGGAGTGCTCATCCTTCTCGTAGACTCAGATTGGGGTGTCTAAATGTGTGTTAATGTAACCATGATATGAAAAAAGGAGAGATAGGTAGTATGTTTGAGGAAAGGAACCTGGATGTTTTGGCTCTGAGTGAAACGAAGCTCAAGGGTAAAGGGAATGTCTTGGGAGTAAAGTCAGGTGTTAGTGAGAGGACAAGAGCAAGGGAAGGAGTAGCAGTGCTCCTGAAACAGGAGTTGTGGGAGTATATGATAGAATATAAGAAAGTAAATTCTAGATTAATATGGGTAAAACTGAAAGTTGATGGAGAGAGATGGGTGATTATTGGTGCATATGCAACTGGGCATGAGAAGAAAGATCTTGAGAGGCAAATGTTTTGGGAGCAGCTGAATGAATGTGTTAGTGGTTTTGATGCAAAAGACCAGGTTATAGTGATGGGTGATTTGAATGCAAAGGTGAGTAATGTGGCAGTTGAGGGAATAATTGGTATACATGGGGTGTTCAGTGTTGTAAATGGAAATGGTGAAGAGCTTGTAGATTTATGTGCTGAAAAAGGACTGGTGATTGGGGACACCTGGTTTAAAAAGCGAGATATACATAAGTATACGTAAGTAGGAGAAATGGACAAAGAGCGTTATTGGATTATTTGTTAATTGACAGGCGCGCGAAAGAGAGACTTTTGGATGTTAATGTGCTGAGAGGTGCAACTGGAGGGATATCTGATCATTATCTTGTGGAGGCTAAGGTGAAGATTTGTATGGGTTATCAGAAAAGAAGAGTTAATGTTGGGGTGAAGAGGGTGGTGAGAGTAAGTGAGCTTGGGAAGGGGACTTGTGTGAGGAAGTACCAGGAGAGACTGAGTACAGAATGGAAAAAAGTGAGAACAATGGAAGTAAGGGGAGTGGGGGAGGAATGGGATTTATTTAGGGAATCAGTGATGGAATGCGCAAAAGAAGCTTGTTGCATGAGAAGCGTGGGAGGTGGGTTGATCAGAAAGGGTAGTGAGTGGTGGGATGAAGAAGTAAGAATATTAGTGAAAGAGAAGAGAGAGGCATTTGGACGATTTGTGCAAGGAAAAAATGCAATTGAGTGGGACATGTATAAAAGAAAGAGACAGGAGGTCAAGAGAAAGTTGCAAGAGGTGAAAAAGAGGGGAAATGAGAGTTGGGGTGAGAGACTATCAGTAAATTTTAGGGAGAATGAAAAGATGTTCTGGAAGGAGGTAAATAAAGTGCGTAAGACAAGGGAGCAAATGGAAACTTTAGTGAAGGACGCTAATGGGGAGGTGATAACAAGTAGTGGTGATGTGAGGAGATGGAGTGAGTATTTTGAAGGTTTGTTGAATGTGTTTGATGATAGAGTGGCAGATATAGGGTGTCTTGGTCGAGGTGGTGTGCAAAGTGAGAGGGTTAGGGGAAAATGATTTTGTAAACAGAGAAGAGGCAGTAACAGCTTTGCTTAAGATGAAAGCCGGGAAGGCAGCAGGTTTGGATGGTATTGCAGTGGAATCTATTAAAAAAGGCGGTGACTGTATTGTTGACTGGTTGGTAAGGTTATTCAATGTATGTATGACTCACAGTGAAGTGCCTGAGGATTGGCGGAATGCGTGCATAGTGCCACTGTACAAAGGCAAAGGGGATAAGAGTGAGTGCTCAAATTACAGAGGTATAAGTTTGTTCAGTATTCCTGGTAAATTATATGGGAGGGTATTGATTGAGAGGGTGAAGGCATGTACAGAGCATCAGATTGGGGAAGAGCAGTGTGGTTTCAGAAGTGGTAGAGGATGAGTGGATCAGGTGTTTGCTTTGAAGAATGTATGTGAGAAATACTTAGAAAAGCAAATGGATTTGTATGTAGCATTTATGGATCTGGAGAAGGCATATGCTAGAGTTGATAGAGATGGTCTGTGGAAGGTATTAAGAATATATGGTGTATGAGGAGAGTTGTTAGAAGCAGTGAAAAGTTTTTATCGAGGATGTAAGGCATGTGTACGTGTAGGAAGAGAGGAAAGTGATTGGTTCTCAGTGAATGTAGGTTTGCGGCAGGGGTGTGTGATGTCTCCATGGTTGTTTAATTTGTTTATGGATGGGGTTGTTAGGGAGGTGAATGCAAGAAGTTTGGAAAGAGGGGCAAGTACGAAGTCTGTTGTGGATGAGAGAGCTTGGGAAGTGAGTCAGTTATTGTTCGCTGATGATACAGCGCTGGTGGCTGATTCATGTGGGAAACTGCAGAAGCTGGTAATTGAGTTTGGTAAAGTGTGTGAAAGAAGAAAGTTAAGAGTAAATGTGAATAAGAGCAAGGTTATTAGGTACAGTAGGGTTGAGGGTCAAGTATATTGGGAGGTAAGTTTAAATGGAGAAAAACTGGACGAAGTAAAGTGTTTTAGATATCTGGGAGTGGATCTGGCAGCGGATGGAACCATGGAAGCGGAAGTGAATCATAGGGTGGGGGAGGCGGCGAAAATCCTGGGAGCCTTGAAGAATGTTTGGAAGTCGAGAACATTATCTCGGAAAGCAAAAATGGGTATGTTTGAAGGAATAGTGGTTCCAACAATGTTGTATGGTTGCTATGGATAGAGTTCTGCGTAGGAGGGTGGATTTGCTGGAAATGAGATGTTTGAGGACAATTTGTGGTGTGAGGTGGTTTGATCGAGTTAGTAATGTAAGGGTAAGAGAGATGTGTGGAAATAAAAAGAGCGTGGTTGAGAGAGCAGAAGACAGTGTTTTGAAATGGTTTGGGCACATGGAGAGAATGAGTGTGGAAAGATTGACCAAGAGGATATATGTTTCGGAGGTGGAGGGAACGAGGCGAAGTGGTAGACCATATTGGAAGTGGAAAGATGGAGTGAAAAAGATTTTGAGTGATCGGGGCCTGAAAATGCAGGAGGGTGAAAGGCCGGCAAGGAATAGGGTGAATTGGATCGATGTGATATACCAGGGATGACGTTCTGTCAGTGAATTGGATCAGGGCATGTCAAGCGTCTGGGGTAAACCATGGAAAAGTGTATGGGGCCTGGAAGTGGAAAGGGAGCTGTGGTTTCGGGCATTATTACATGACAGTTAGAGACTGAGTGTGAACGAATGGGGCCTATGTTGTCATTTCCTAGCGCTACCTCGCACACATGAGGGGGGAGGGGGATGGTATTCCATGTGTGGTGAGGTGGCGATGGGAATGAATAAAGGCCGACAGTGTGAATTATGTGCATGGGTATATATGCATGTGTCTGTGTGTGTATATATATATGTGTACATTGAGATGTATAGGTATGTATATTTGCATGTGTGGACGTGTATGCATATACATGTGTATGGGGGTGGGTTGGGCCATTTCTTTCGTCTTTTTCCTTGCGCTACCTCGCAAACGCAGGAAATAGCTACAAAGGAAAATAATAAGAATAAATATATATATATATATATATATATATATATATATATATATATATATATATATATATATATATATAATTTTTTTTTTTTTTTTTTTTTTTAATTTTCCAAAAGAAGGAACAGAGAATTGGGCCAGGTGAGGGTATTCCCTCAAAGGCCCAGTCCTCTGTTCTTAATGCTACCTCGCTAACGCGGGAAATGGCGAATAGTTTAAAAGAAAAAAGAAAAAAAAAAAAAAATATATATATATATATATATATATATATATATATATATATATATATATATATATATATATATATATATATATATATATATATATATATACATTCCTACGGGTCCACGGTGAAAATGAAACACGAAAATTCCTAAGTACACTTTCGTTTAATAATCACATCATCAGGGGAGACACAAGAGATGAATATAAGTCAGTTGATATACATCGAAGAGACGAAGATAGGACGCCATTTGGTAAACATGTGATTGTCCAAAACATACAACGAGCGTTCATAAACTTATCATTTTACAAATCTTATCAACAATAAAGTTATCTAATTTGTACAGACTATCACTAATATTAAGATTATAATTCTTTGTGTATTTAATAATAGAAGATTCGATGATATTTCTCTTGGTAATAGAGTTAGAGTTAATAACTGAGGTGGCGTTACTCCAGTCAATACAATGATCATAGTTTTTAACATGATTAAACAAGGTATTTGATTCTTGTCCCGTTCTTATATTATATCTATGTTGCTTAAGTCTAATAGAAAAATCCTTACCAGTCTGACCAACATAAAATTTATCACAGTTTCCACAAGGAACTTTATAGATGCAACCAAGAGAATTTTCCGGTGAATTCCTAATTAAGATATTCTTTATAGTATTATTGTTCCTAAAGGCAACATTTACATTAAAGGATTTAAGCAACATGGGAAGCAAAGTGAAATTATTATTAAAAGAGAGAACTAAAAGATCCCTGGTGTCAATGGGTGGTTTGGGCACAACTCTATAAAATGATTTCTTTGTTAACTTAAGGGATTTATCAATGAAAGATCTAGGCTACTTTAACTTAGATCCAATGGAATGATCTTCTCAAACTCATCATTAATAAACTCTGGACTGCAAATACGTAATGCCCTTAGGAATATAGATTGAAATGATGATAATTTAACTCTGTCGTGTTGAGATGAGTAATAATGGATACATGAGCATACATTGGTGGGTTTTCTGTATATGCTAAACTTAAACTTGTTTCCTTGTCTATGGATCATGCAATCTAAAAATGGTAACATACCATTATTTTCATTTTCTACAGTAAATTTGATGGAAGGTACTAAATTGTTAAGTAAGGGTAGATATATTTGTAAATTTTCATTTGTTGGCCAAATACAAAGAACATCATCTACATACCTAAACATAATTGCATTAGAAGGTAATATATCCTTTAGCAATTTTGTTTCAAAAAATTCCATATAAAGATTACTTAGTACAGGTGAAAGAGGGTTACCCATTGCCATACCAAATTTTTGAGCAAAATTTAGTACCTTCCATCAAATTTACTGTAGAAAATGAAAATAATGGTATGTTACCATTTTTAGATTGCATGATCCATAGACGAGGAAAGAAGTTTAAGTTTAGCATATACAGAAAACCCACCAATGTATACTCATATATCCATTATTATTCATCTCAACATGACAGAGTTAAATTATCATCATTTCAGTCTATGTTCCTAAGGGATTACGTATTTGCAGTCCAGAGTTTGTTGATGATGAGTTTGAGAAGATATATTCTATTGGATCTAAGTTAAAGTACCCTAGATATTTCATTGATAAATATCTTAAGTTAGCAAAGAAATCATTTTATAGAGTTGAGCCCAAGCGTCCCATTGACACCAAGAATCTTTTAGTTCTCTCTTTTGATAATACTTTCACTTCGCTTCCCATGTTGCTTAAATCCTTTAATGTAAATGTTGCCTTTAGGAACAATAATACTGTAAAGAATATCTTACTCAGGAATTCACCAGAAAATTCTCTTGGATGCATCTATAAAGTTCCTTGTGGAAACTGTGATAAATTTTATGTTGATAAGACGGGTAAGGATCTTTCTGTTAGACTTAAGCAACATAAATAAAGTATAAGAACGGGACAAGAAGCAAATGACTTGTTTAATCATGTTTAAAACTGTGATCATTGTATTGACTGAAGTAACGCCATCTGAGTTGTTAACTCTAACTCTATTACCAATAGAAATATCATTGAATCTTCTATCATTAAATACACAAAGAATTATAATCTTAATATTAGTGATGGTTTGTACAAATTAGATAACTTTATTGTTGATAAGATTTGTAAAATGATAAGTTTATGAATGCTCGTTGTATGTTTTGGACAATCACATGTTTACCAAATGGCGTCCTAGCTTCGTCTCTTCGATTTATATCAACTGCCTGTTATATTCCACTTTTCTGTCTCCCCTGATGATGTGATAAATACACGAAAGTGCACGTGGGAACTTTTCGTATTTCATTTTCCCCGTAGACTCGTACGAATATCTTGATCACCCGCAAAATTATGATCCTTTCCATATATACATATATATATATATATATATATATATATATATATATATATATATATATATATATATATATATATATATATATATATATATATATATATATACATATATATATATATATATATATATATATATATATATATATATATATATATATATATATATATATATATATATATATATATATATATATATTTCTTTTTTTCAAACTATTCGCCATTTCCCGCGTTAGCGAGGTAGCGTTAAGAACAGAGGACTGGGCCTTGGAGGGAATATCCTCACCTGGCCCCCTTCTCTGTTCCTTTTTTTGGAAAATTAAAAAAAAAAAAAAAAAAAACGAGAGGGGAAGATTTCCAGCCTCCCGCTCCCTCCCCTTTTAGTCGCCTTCTACGACACGCAGGGAATACATGGGAAGTATTCTTTCTCCCCTATCCCCAGGGATAATATATATATATATATATATATATATATATATATATATATATATATATATATATATATATATATATATATATATATATATATATATATATATATATATATATATATATACAACTGGAGGGATGTCTGATCATTATCTTGTGGAGGCGAAGGTGAAGATTTTTGGGGGTTTTCAGAAAAGAAGAGAGAATGTTGGGGTGAAGAGAGTGGTTAGAGTAAGTGAGCTTGGGAAGGAGACCTGTGTGAGGAAGTACCAGGAGAGACTGAGTACAGAATGGAAAAAGGTGAGAACAAAGGAGATAAGGGGAGTGGGTGAGGAATGGGATGCATTTGGGGAAGCAGTGATGGCTTTCGCAAAAGATGCTTGTGGCATGAGAAGCGTGGGAGGTGGGTTGATTAGAACAGGTAGTAAGTACTGGAATGAAGAAGTAAGATTATTAGAGAAAGAGAAGAGAGAGGCATTTGAACGACGTTTGCAGTGAAAAAATGCAAATGAGTGGGAAAAGTATAAAAGAAAGAGGCAGGAGGTCAAGAGAAAGGTGCAAGAGGTGAAAAAGAGGGCAAATGAGACTTGGGGTGAGAGAGTATCATTAAATTTCAGGGAGAATAAAAAGATGTTTTGGAAGGAGGTAAATAAAGTGCGTAAGACAAGGGAACAAATGGGAACTTGAGTGAATGGGGCAAATGAGTAGGTGATAACAAGTAGTGGTGATGTAAGAAGGAGACGGAGTGAGTATTTTGAAGGTTTGTTGAATGTGTTTGATGATAGAGTGGCA
>NC_092239.1:27771245-27854255 GCF_036320965.1 Panulirus ornatus | reverse complement strand
TCCCTAACAACCCCATCCATAAACAAATTACACAACCATGGAGACATCACACACCCCTGCCGGAAACCTACATTCACTGAGAACCAATCACTTTCCTCTCTTCCTACACGTACACATGCCTTACATCCTCGATAAAAACTTTTCACTGCTTCTAACAACTTGCCTCCCACACCATATATTCTTAATACCTTCCACAGAGCATCTCTATCAACTCTATCATATGCATTCTCCAGATCCATAAATGCTACATACAAATCCATTTGCTTTTCTATGTATTTCTCACATACATTCTTCAAAGCAAACACCTGATCCACACATCCTCAACCACTTCTGAAACCACACTGCTCTTCCCCAATCTGATGCTCTGTACATGCCTTCACCCTCTCAATCAATACCCTCCCATTTAATTTGCCAGGAATACTCAACAAACTTATACCTCTGTAATTTGAGCACTCACTCTTATCCCCTTTGCCTTTGTACAATGGCACTATGCACGCATTCCGCCAATCCTCAGGTACCTCACCATGAGTCATACATACATTAAATAACCTTACCAACCAGTCAACAATACAGTCACCCCCTTTTTTAATAATTTCCACTGCAATACCATCCATACCTGCTGCCTTGCCGGCTTTCATCTTCCGCAAAGCTTTTACTACCTCTTCTCTGTTTACCAAATCATTTTCCCTAACCCTCGCACTTTGCACACCACCTCGACCAAAACACCCTATATCTGACATCATCAAACATCTGAGTATTTCTCACATAAATTCTTCAAAGCAAACATCTGATCCACGCATCCTCTACCACTTCTAAAACCGCACTGCTCTTCCCCAATCTGATGCTCTTTACATGCCTTCACCCGCTCAATGAATACCTTCCCATATAATTTACCAGGAATACTCAACAAACTTATACCTCTGAAATTTGATCAATTACTCCTATCCCATTTGCCTTTGTACAATGGCACTATAGACGCATTCCGCCAATACTCAGGCACCCCACCATGAGTCATACATACATTAAATAACCTTACCAACCAGTCAATAGTACAGTCACAGCCTTTTTGAATAAATTCAACTACAATACCATCCAAACCTGCCGCCTTGTCGGCATTAATCTTCCTCAAAGCTTTTACTACCTCTTCTCTGTTTACCAAAGCATTTTCCCTAGCCCTCTCATTTTGCACACCACCTCGACCAAAACAACCTATATCTGCCACTCTATCATCAAACACATTCAACAAATCTTCAAAATACTCACTCCATCTCTTTCTCACATAACCACTACTTGTTATCACTTCCCCATTTGTGCCCTTCACTGAAGTTTCCATTTGCTCCCTTGTCTTACGCACTTTATTTACCTCGTCCCAGAACATCTTTTTATTCTCTCTAAAATTTAATGATACTCTCTCACCCCAACTCTCATTTGCCCTCTTTTTCACCTCTTGCACCTTTCTCTTGACCTCCTGTCTCTTTTTTACATCTCCCACTCAATTGCATTTTATCCCTGCAAAAATCGTCCAAATGCCTCTCTCTTCTCTTTCACTAATAATCTTACTTCTTCATCCCACCACTCACTACCCTTTCTAATCAACCCACCTCCCACTCTTCTCATGCCACAAGCATCTTTTGCGCAATCCTTCACTGATTCCCTAAATACATCCCATTCCTCCCCCACTACCCTTACTTCCATTGTTCTCACCTTTTTCCTTTCTGTACTCAGTCTCTCCTGGTACTTCCTCACAGAAGTCTCCTTCCCAAGCTCACTTACTCTCACCACCCTCTTCACCCCAACATTCACTCTTCTTTTCTGAAACACCCACTCAAATCTTCAACTTAGCCTCCACAAGATAATGATCAGACATCCCTCCAGTTGCACCTCTCAGCACATTATTATCCATAAGTCTCTTTCGCGCGCCTGTCAATTAACACGTAATCTAATAACGCTCTCTGGCCATCTCTTCTACTTACATACGTATACTTATGTATATATATATATATATATATATATATATATATATATATATATATATATATATATATATATATATATATTTATATATATGATTTTATATATATATATATATACGTGTAGGAAGAGAGGAAAGTGATTGGTTCTCAGTGAATGTAGGTTTGCATCAGGGGTGTGTGATGTCTCCATGGTTGTTTAATTTGTTTATGGATGGGGTTGTTAGGGAGGTAAATGCAAGAGTTTTGGAAAGAGGGGCAAGTATGAAGTCTTTTGGGGATGAGAGAGCTTGGGAAGTGAGTCAGTTGTTGTTCGCTGATGATACAGCGCTGGTGGCTGACTCATGTGAGAAACTGCAGAAGCTGATGACTGAGTTTGGTAAAGTGTGTGGAAGAAGAAAGTTAAGAGTAAATGTGAATAAGAGCAAGGTTATTAGGTACAGTAGGGTTGAGGGTCAAGTCAATTGGAAGGTGAGTTTGAATGGAGAAAAACTGGAGGAAGTGAAGTGTTTTAGATATCTGGGAGTGGATCTGGCAGCGGATGGAACCATGGAAGCGGAAGTTGATCATAGGGTGGGGGAGGGGGCGAAAATTCTGGGGGCCTTGAAGAATGTGTGGGAGTCGAGAACATTATCTCGGAAAGCAAAAATGGGTATGTTTGAAGGAATAGTGGTTCCAACAATGTTGTATGGTTGCGAGGCGTGGGCTATGGATAGAGTTGTGCGCAGGAGGATGGATGTGCTGGAAATGAGATGTTTTAGGACAATGTGTGGTGTGAGGTGGTTTGATCGAGTGAGTAACGTAAGGGTAAGAGAGATGTGTGGAAATAAAAAGAGCGTGGTTGAGAGAGCAGAAGATGGTGTTTTGAAGTGGTTTGGGCACATGGAGAGGATGAGTGAGGAAAGATTGACCAAGAGGATATATGTGTCGGTGGTGGAGGGAACAAGGAGAAGAGGGAGACCAAATTGGAGGTGGAAAGATGGAGTGAAAAAGATTTTGTGTGATCGGGGCCTGAACATGCAGGAGGGTGAAAGGAGGGCAAGGAATAGAGTGAATTGGAGCGATGTGGTATACCGGGGTTGACGTGCTGTCAGTGGATTGAATCAAGGCATGTGAAGCGTCTGGGGTAAGCCATGGAATGCTGTGTAGGTATGTATATTTGCGTGTGTGGACGTATGTATATACATGTGTATGGGGGGGGTTGGGCCATTTCTTTCGTCTGTTTCCTTGCGCTACCTCGCAAACGCGGGAGACAGCGACAAAGTATAAAATATATATATATATATATATATATATATATATATATATATATATATATATATATATATATATATATATAGGATCACAATTTTCCACACATGAGGGGGGAGGGGGAAGGTATTCCATGTGTGGCGAGGTGGCGATGGGAGTGAATAGGGGTAGACAGTGTGAATTCTGTGTATGGGTATATATGTATGTCTCTGTGTTTGTATATATATGTGTACATTGAGATGTATAGGTATGTATATTTGCATGTGTGGACGTGTGTGTGTATACATTGTGTATAAGGGTGAGTTGGGCCATTTCTTTCGTCTGCTTCCTTGCGCTACCTAGCAAACGCGGGAGACAGCGACAAAGGAAAAAAAAAAAAAAAATATATGTTTGTATATATATATATATATATATATATATATATATATATATATATATATATATATATATATATATATATATATATATATATATATATATATATATATATATATATATATATATTTATATATATATAGTAATGTTCCATTCTTATCCACTCTTGGAAAGATTGTTCTAGAGAACATCATTCCTAGAGCCCAGTGAAATTCCTTCAAGAATATTTTCCACAAGAGATTACTGAGGAATTTATTTGTGCATGCTGGGACCTTGAAACCCCATGTGGTAAGAAAAGTATCTTCATGGATCTTGAAACATCTTTTACTGGCTCAACCAAGACTTTACGTCAATGCATTTGAGGTAATGGAGATAGCTTCTTCTTTAGCCCTCCTTATGAGTTTATCTTGGAAGGAAACTGAGAAAAGGAGCATCTGGTATTCATCTGTCAACTTCATTATATGGTACCATAATTTAGTCTAAACATGGTGGATCTTACCTTTATGGCTCAGGATTCCTCTTGCTAATGACTTGGCTTCCAGTTCTTCTTCAGCTCACCATGAAGGTATTATGATTGCTGTTGTTGATCTTTAGTTCCTGAAAAAACTTTTTCTCCGTATGGTATTCTCTCATCTTTTCACAGCTCTCTGGAGAAGAGAAATGGAGCCTTTCAAATTTGAAAAACAATTTCTGAAGCAGTATCCCATGAGCAAATTTCAATTTTTTTTCTTAACCTGTCAAGCCTTCTTCATTTTTGAAAATCTTTTCTTTACACCTATGGTAACCACCTTGGGCTGGTGCCACAATTTGTGGATAAGTAAGCACTGATTGGCCAGGAGTGATTGTGTCAGTGACATCAACCCATTGGTGGTCACTGGCTGAGGGCTCCGGGTTCATGAGGCCAAATGCTTTGGTTGTTTGTTATTTGACCAGAAGAGATGGACAGAAGAAAGCCTCTGCACTGATATGTTGGGTTTGTAGGTATTTCACTACCTTATCATCTAGAATTGTTTCATTTTTTCTTGGGACACCATCTTGGAGAGAAAACTTTTTTTCAAATTCAGAAACTTAAATTAGCAATAAGTTTTTTATTGTATAATGAAGTTGTGAATCTTTTGGGAGAAGATTAGGTTGAAATGTTTTCTACGAGCTTGGGAAGTTCTGTAGCTGATTTGTGAGTTCACGATGTTGATACAGACTGTAGTAAAGTCTGATAATTGGTGGGAGCTTAGAATAAAAGTTTGTAATTTTGGATTTATAAATTTGTGAAAGCTTGATGGTATGCACATTTACAATTAGTGTGTATTTTTTGTGTGTATGTATATGCATGTGTATGTGGGTGGGTTAGGCCATTCTTTCATCTGTTTCCTTGCCCTGCCTCGCTAACGCGGGAGACAGCGACAAAGCAAATTAAAAAATGAAAACATATATATATATATATATATATATATATATATATATATATATATATATATATATATATATATATATATATATATATTTTTTTTTTTTTTTTTTCTTTTAAACTATTCGCCATTTCCCGCATTAGCGAGGTAGCATTAAGAACAGAGGACTGGGCCTTTGAGGGAATACCCTCACCTGGCCCAATTCTCTGTTCCTTCTTTTGGAAAAAAAAAAAAAAACAAAAAAAAAAAAAACGAGAGGGGAGGATTTCCAGCCCCCCGCTCCCTCCCCTTTTAGTCGCCTTCTACGACACGCAGGGAATACGTGGGAAGTATTCTTAATCCCCTATCCCCAGGGATAATATATATATATATATATATATATATATATATATATATATATATATATATATATATGTACAGAGGCATGTACATATATATATATGCATATATATATATGTATATGTATATACATATATATATATATATACACATGTACATATATATATATATATATGTACAGAGGCATGTACAGAGCATCAGATTGGGGAAGAGCAATGTGGTTTCAGAAGTTGTAGAGGATGTGTGGATCAGGTGTTTGCTTTGAAGAATGCATGTGAAAAATACTTAGAAAAGCAAATTGATTTGTATGTAGCATTTATGGATCTGGAGAAGGCATATGATAGAGTTGAAAGAGATGCTCTGTGGAAGTTATTACGGATATATGGTGTGGGAGGCAAGTTGTTAGAAGCAGTGAAAAGTGTCTATCGAGGATGGAAGGCATGTGTACGTGTAGGAAGAGAGGAAAATGATTGGTTCTCAGTGAATGTAGGTTTCCGGCAGGGGTGTGTGATGTCTCCATGGTTGTTTAATTTGTTTATGGATGGGGTTGTTAGGGAGGTGAAAGCAAGAGTTTTGGAAAGAGGGGCAAGTATGAAGTCTGTTGGGGATGAGAGAGCTTGGGAAGTGAGTCAGGTCTTGTTCGCTGATGATAAAGCGCTGGTGGCTGATTCGTGTGAGAAACTGGAGAAGCTGGTGACTGAGTTTGGTAAAGTGTGTGAAAGAAGAAAGTTAAGAGTAAATGTGAATAAGAGCAAGGTTATTAGGTACAGTAGGGTTGAGGGTCAAGTCAATTGGTAGGTAAGTTTGAATGGAGAAAAACTGGAGGAATTAAAGTGTTTTAGATATCTGGGAGTGGATCTGGCAGCGGATGGAACCATGGAAGCGGAAGTGGATCATAGGTGGGGGAGGGGGCGAAAATTCTGGGAACCTTGAAGAATATGTGGAAGTCGAGAACATTATCTCGGAAAGCAAAAATGGGAATGTTTGAAGGAATAGTGGTTCCAACAATGTTGTATGGTTGCGAGGCGTGGGCTATGGATAGAGTTGTGCGCAGGAGGGTGGATGTGCTGGAAATGAGATGTTTGAGGACAATATGTGGTGTGAGGTGGTTTGATCGAGTAAGTAATGTAAGGGTAAGAGAGATGTGTGGAAATAAAAAGAGCGTGGTTGAGACAGCAGAAGAGGGTATTTTGAAATGGTTTGGGCACATGGAGAGAATGAGTGAGGAAACATTGACGAAGAGGATATATGTGCCGGAGGTGGAGGGAACGAGAAGTGGGAGACCAAATTGGTGGTGGAAGCATGGAGTAAAAAAGATTTTGTGTGATCTGAGCCTGAACATGCAGGAGGGTGAAAGGAGGGCAAGGAATGGAGTGAATTGGATCGATGGGGTATACCGTGGTTGACGTGCTGTCAGTGGATTGAATCAGGGCATGTGGGGCGTCTAGGGTAAACCATGGAAAGCTGTGTAGGTATGTATATTTTGCGTGTGTGGACGTGTGTATATACATGTGTATGGGGGTGCGTTGGGCCATTTCTTTCGTCTGTTTCCTTGCGCTACCTCGCAAACGCGGGAGACAGAGACAAAAATATATATATATATATATATATATATATATATATATATATATATATATATATATATATATATATATAAGGGAAGGAGTAGCAGTACTCCTGAAACAGGAGTTGTGGAAGTATGCGATAGAATGTAAGAAAGTAAATTCTCGATTAATATGGGTAAAACTGAAAGTTGATGGAGAGAGATGGGTGATTATTGGTGCATATGCATCTGGGCATGAGAAGAAAGATCATGAGAGGCAAGTGTTTTGGGAGCAGCTGAATGAGTGTGTTAGTGGTTTTGATGCACGAGACCGGGTTATAGTGTTGGGTGATTTGAATACAAAGGTGAGTAATGTGGCAGTTGAGGGAATAATTGGTATACATGGGATGTTCAGTGTTGTAAATGGAAATGGTGAAGAGCTTGTAGATCTATGTGCTGAAAAAGATCTGATGATTGGGAATACCTGGTTTAAAAAGCGAGATATACATAAGTATACTTATGTAAGTAGGAGAGATGGCCAGAGACCGTTATTGGATTACGTGTTAATTGACAGGCGCGCGAAAGAGAGACTTTTGGATGTTAATGTGCTGAGAGGTGCAACTGGAAGGATGTCTGATCATTATCTTGTGGAGGCTAAGGTGAAGATTTGTATGGGTTTTCAGAAAAGAAAAGTGAATGTTGGGTGAAGAGGGTGGTGAGAGTAAGTGAGCTTGGGAAGGAGACTTGTGTGATGAAGTACCAGGAGAGACTGAGTACAGAATGGAAAAAGGTGAGAACAATGGAAGTATGGAGAGTGGGGGAGGAATGGGATGTATTTAGGGAATCAGTGAAGGATTGCGCAAAAGATGCTTGTGGCATGAGAAGAGTGGAAGGTGGGTTGATTAGAAAGGGTAGTGAGTGGTGGGATGAAGAAGTAAGATTATTAGTGAAAGAGAAGAGAGAGGCATTTGGACGATTTTTGCAGGGATAAAATGCAATTGAGTGGGAGATGTATAAAAGAGACAGGAGGTCAAGAGAAAGGTGCAAGAGGTGAAAAAGAGGGCAAATGAGAGTTGGGGTGAGAGAGTATCATTAAATTTTAGAGAGAATAAAAAGATGTTCTGGGACGAGGTAAATAAAGTGCGTAAGACAAGGGAGCAAATGGAAACTTCAGTGAAGGGCACAAATGGGGAAGTGATAACAAGTAGTGGTGATGTGAGAAAGAGATGGAGTGAGTATTTTGAAGATTTGTTGAATGTGTTTGATGATAGAGTGGCAGATATAGGTTGTTTTGGTCGAGGTGGTGTGCAAAATGAGAGGGCTAGGGAAAATGATTTGGTAAACAGAGAAGAGGTAGTAAAAGCTTTGAGGAAGATTAATGCCGACAAGGCAGCAGGTTTGGATGGTATTGCAGTTGAATTTATTCAAAAAGGCTGTGACTGTACTATTGAATGGTTGGTAAGGTTATTTAATGTATGTATGACTCATGGTGGGGTGCCTGAGTATTGGCGGAATGCGTGTATAGTGCCATTGTACAAAGGCAAATGGGATAGGAGTGATTGCTCAAATTTCAGAGGTATAAGTTTGTTGAGTATTCCTGGTAAATTATATGGGAGGGTATTGATTGAGCGGGTGAAGGCATGTAAAGAGCATCAGATTGGGAAAGAGCAGTGCGGTTTTAGAAGTGGTAGAGGATGCGTGGATCAGGTGTTTGCTTTGAAGAATTTATGTGAGAAATACTTAGAAAATCAAATGAATTTGTTTGTAGCATTTATGGATCTGGAGAAGGCATTTGATAGAGTTGATAGAGATGCTCTGTGGAAGGTATTAAGAATATATGGTGTGGGAGGCAAGTTGTTAGAAGCAGTGAATGATTTTTATCGAGGATTTAAGGCATGTGTACGTGTAGGAAGAGAGGAAAGTGATTGGTTCTCAGTGAATGTAGGTTTGCGGCAGGGGTGTGTGATGTCTCCATGGTTGTTTAATTTGTTTATGGATGGGGTTGTTAGGGAGGTGAATGCAAGAATTTTTGAAAGAGGGGCAAGTACGAAGTCTGTTGTGGATGAGCGAGCTTGGGAAGTGAGTCAGTTGTTGTTCGCTGATGATAAAGCGCTGGTGGCTGATTCATGTGAGAAACTGCAGAAGCTGGCGACTGAGTTTGGTAAAGTGTGTGAAAGAAGAAAGTTAAGAGTAAATGTGAATAGGAGCAAGGTTATTAGGTACAGTAGGATTGAGGGTCAAGTCAATTGGGAGGTAAGTTTGAATGGAGAAAAACTGGAGGAAGTAAAGCGTTTTAGTTATCTGGTAGGGGATCTGGCAGCGGATGGAACCATGGAAGCGGAAGTGGATCATAGGGTGAGGGAGTGGGCGAAAATCCTGGGAGCATTGAAGAATGTGTGGAAGTCGAGAACATTATCTCGGAAAGCAAAAATGGGTATGTTTGAAGGAATAGTGGTTCCAACAATGTTGTATGGTTGCGAGGCGTGGGCTATGGATAGAGTTGTGCGCAGGAGGGTGGATGTGCTGGAAATGAGATGTTTGAGGACAGGACAATGTGTGGTGTGAGGGTGGTTTGATCGAGTAAGTAACGTAAGGGTAATAGAGATGTGTGGAAATAAAAAGAGCGTAGTTGAGAGAGCAGAAGAGGGTGTTTTGAAATGATTTCGGCACATGGAGAGAATGAGTGAGGAAAGATTGACCAAGTGGATATATGTGTCGGAGGTGGAGGGAACGAGGAGAAGTGGGAGACCGAATTGGAGGTGGAAAGATGGAGTGAAAAAGATTTTGTGTGATCTGAGCCTGAACATGCAGGCGGGTGAAAGGAGGGCAAAGGAATAGAGTGAATTGGATCGATGTGGTATACCGGGGTTGACGTGCTGTCAGTGGATTGAATCAGGGCATGTGAAGCGTCTGGGGTAAACCATGGAAAGCTGTGTAGGTATGTATATTTGCGTGTGTGGACGTGTATGTATATACATGTGTTTGGGGGTGGGTTGGGCCATTTCTTTCGTCTGTTTCCTTGCGCTACCTCGTAAACGCGGGAGACAGCGTCAAATATATATATATATATATATATATATATATATATATATATATATATATTGGAAAGGATCACAATTTTGCGCGTGATCAAGATATTCCAATGAGTCCACGGGGAAAATGAAACAAGAAAAGTTCCCAAGTGCACTTTCGTGTAATAATCACATCATAAGGGGAGACACAGGAGGGAAATATAACAATCAAATGGCGTCCTAGCTTCGTCTCTTCGATGTATATCAACTGATATTTATATTTCTCTCTTGTGTCTCCCCAGATGATATGATTATTACACGAAAGTGCACTTGGGAACTTTTGGTGCTTCATTTTCCCCGTGGACTCATAGGAATATATATATATATATATATATATATATATATATATATATATATATATATATATATATATATATATATATATATATATATATATATATATATATATATATATGTATATATATATATATACATATATGTATATATATATATATATTTTTTTTTTTTTTTTTTCATACTATTCGCCATTTCCCGCATTAGCGAGGTAGCGCTAAGAAAAGAGGACTGGGCCTTTGAGGGAATATCCTCACCTGGCCCCCTTCTCTGTTCCTTCTTTTGGAAAAAAAAAATAAAAAAAAAAAACGAGAGGGGAGGATTTCCAGCCCCCCGCTCCCTTCCCTTTTAGTCGCCTTCTACGACACGCAGGGAATACGTGGGACGTATTCTTTCTCCCCTATCCTATATATATACATATATATATATATATATATATATATATATATATATATGTATATATATATATATATATATATATATATATATATATATATATATATATATATATATATATATATATATATATATATATATATATATATATATATATATACATATATATATATATGTATATATATATATATATATATATATATATATATATATATATATATATATATATATATATGTATATATATATATATATATATATATAGTATACATATATATATATATATATATATATATATATATATATATATATATATATATATATATATATATATATATATATATATATATATATATATATATATATATATATACATATATATATATATATATTTTTTTTGCTTTGTCGCTGTCTCCCGCGTTTGCGAGGTAGCGCAAGGAAACAGACGAAAGAAATGGCCAAACCCACCCACATACACATGTATATACATACGTCCACACACGCAAATATACATACCTACACAGCTTTCCATGGTTTACCCCAGACGCTTCACATGCCCTGATTCAATCCACTGACAGCACGTCAACCCCGGTATACCACATCGATCCAATTCACTCTATTCCTTGCCCTCCTTTCACCCTCCTGCACGTTCAGGCCCCGATCACACAAAATCTTTTTCACTCCATCTTTCCACCTCCAATTTCGTCTCCCACTTCTCCTCGTTCCCTCCACCTCCGACACATATATCCTCTTGGTCAATCTTTCCTCACTCATTCTCTCCATGTGCCCAAACCATTTCAAAACACCGTCTTCTGCTCTCTCAACCACGCTCTTTTTATTACCTCACATCTCTCTTACCCTTACGTTACTTATTCGATCAAACCACCTCACACCACACATTGTCCTCAAACATCTCATTTTCAGCACATCCATCCTCCTGCTCACAACTCTATCCATAGCCCACGCCTCGCAACCATACAACATTGTTGGAACCACTATTCCTTCAAACATACCCATTTTTGCTTTCCGAGATAATGTTCTCGACTTCCACACATTCTTCAAGGCTCCCAGAATTTTCGCCCCCTCCCCCACCCTATGATCCACTTCCGCTTCGATGGTTCCATCCGCTGACAGATCCACTGCCAGATATCTAAAACACTTTACTTCCCCCAGTTTTTCTCCATTCAAACTTACCTCCCAATTGACTTGACCCTCAACCCTACTGTACCTAATAACCTTGCTTTTATTCACATTTACTCTTAACTTTCTTCTTTCACACACTTTACCAAACTCAGTCACCAGCTTCTGCAGTTTCTCACATGAATCAGCCACCAGCACAGTATCATCAGCGAACAGCAAATGACTCACTTCCCAAACTCTCTTATCCCCAACAGACTTCATACTTGCCCCTCTTTCCAAAACTCTTGCATTCACCTCCCTAACAACCCCATCCATAAACAAATTAAACAACCATGGAGACATCACACACCCCTGCCGCAAACCTACATTCACTGAGAACCAATCACTTTCCTCTCTTCCTACACGTACACATGCCTTACATCCTCGATAAAAACGTTTCACTGCTTCTAACAACTTGCCTCCCACACCATATATTCTTAATACCTTCCACAGAGCGTCTCTATAAATTCTATCATATGCCTTCTCCAGATCCATAAATGCTACATACAAATCCATTTGCTTTTCTAAGTATTTTCCACATGCATTCTTCAAAGCAAACACCTGATCCACACATCCTCTACCAATTCTGAATCCACAACTCTCTTCCCCAATCTGATGCTCTGTACATGCCTTCACCCTCTCAATCAATACCCTCCCATATAATTTGCCAGGAATACTCAACAAACTTATACCTCTGTAATTTGAGCACTCACTCTTATCCCCTTTGCCTTTGTACAATTGCACTATGCACGCATTCCGGCAATCCTCAGGCACCTCACCATGAGTCATACATACATTAAATAAACCTACCAACCAGTCAATAATAGTCACCCACTTTTTGAATTAATTCCACTGCAATACCATCCAAACCTGCTGCCTTGCCGGCTTTCATCTTCCGCAAAGCTTTCACTACCTCTTCTCTGTTTACCAAATCATTTTCCCTATCCCTCTCACTTTGCACACCACCTCGACCAAAACACCCTATATTTGCCACTCTATTATCAAACACATTCAACAAACCTTCAAAATACTAACTCCATCTCCTTCTCACATCACCACCACTTGTTATCACTTCCCCATTTGCGCCCTTCACTGAAGTTCCTATTTGCTCCCTTGTCTTACGCACTTTATTTACCTCCTTCCAGAACATCTTTTTATTCTCCCTAAAATTTAATGATACTCTCTCACCCCAACTCTCATTTGCCCTCTTTTTCACCTCTTGCACCTTTCTCTTGACCTGTCTCTTTCTTTTATATATCTCCCACTCAATTGCATTATTTCCCTGCAAAAATCGTCCAAATGCCTCTCTCTTCTCTTTCACTAATAATCTTACTTCTTCATCCCACCACTCACTACCCTTTCTAATCAACCCACCTCCCACGCTTCTCATGCCACAAACATCTTTTGCGCAATCCATCACTGATTCCCTAAATACATCCCATTCCTCCCCCACTCCCCTTACTTTCAGTGTTCTCACCTTTTTCCATTCTGTACTCAGTCTCTCCTGGTACTTCCTCACACAAGTCTCCTTCCCAAGCTCACTTACTCTCACCACACTCTTCACCCCAACATTCACTCTTCTTTTCTGAAAACCCATACAAATCTTCACCTTAGCCTCCACAAGATAATGATCAGACATCCCTCCAGTTGCACCTCTCAGCACATTAACATCCAAAAGTCTCTCTTTCGCGTGCCTGTCAATTAACACGTAATCCAATAACGGTCTCTGGCCATCTCTCCTACTTACATACGTATACTTATGTATATCTCGCTTTTTAAACCAGGTATTCCCAATCACCAGACCTTTTTCAGCACATAAATCTACAAGCTCTTCACCATTTCCATTTACAACACTGAACACCCCATGTATACCAATTATTTTGCTTTGTCGCTGTCTCCCGCGTTAGCGAGGTAGCGCAAAGAAAAAGACGAAAGAATTGCCCAAACCGCCCACATACACATGTACATACATACATGTCCACACACGCAAATATACATACCTATACATCTCAATGTACACAAATATATACACACCCAGACATATATACACATGTATATAATTCATACTGTCTGCCTTTATTTGTTCCCATCGCATCCTCGCCACACATTGAATAAACAACCCCCTCCCCCCTCATGTGTACGAGGCAGCGCTAGGAAAAGACACCAAAGGCCCCCATTCGTTCACACTCAGTCTCTAGCTGTCATGTAATAATACACCGAAACCACAGCTCCCTTTCCACATCCAGGCCCCACAGAACTTTCCATGGTTTACCCCAGACGCTTCACATGTCCTGGTTCAATCCATTGACAGCACGTCGACCCCGGTATACCACATCGATCCAATTCACTCTAGTCCTTGCACGCCTTTCACCCTCCTGCATTTTCAAGCCCCGATCCCTCAAAATCTTTTTCACTCCATCTTTCCACCTCCAATCTGGTCTCCCACTTCTCCTCGTTCCCTCCACTTCTGACACATATATCCTCTTGGTCAATCTTTCCTCACTCATTCTCTCCATGTGACCAAACCATTTCAAAGCACCCTCTTCTGCTCTTTCAACCACACTCTTTTTATTTCCGCACATCTCTCTTACCCTTACATTACTTACTCGATCAAACCACCTCACACCACATATTGCCCTCAAACATCTCATCTCCAGGACATCCACCCTCCTGCGCACAACTCTATCCATAGCCCACGCCTCGCAACCATACAACATTGTTGGAACCACTATTCCTTCAAACATACCCATTTTTGCTTTCCGAGATAATGTTCTCGACTTCCACACATTCTTCAAGGCTCCCAGGATTTTCGCCCCCTCCCCCACCCTATGATCCACTTCCGCTTCCATGGTTCCATCCGCTGCCAGATCCACTCCCAGATATCTAAAACACTTTACTTCCTCCAGTTTTTCTCCATTCAAACTTACCTCCCAATTGACTTGACCCTCAACCCTACTGTACCTAATAACCTTGCTCTTATTCACATTTACTCTTAACTTTTTTCTTTCACACACTTTACCAAACTCAGTCTCCAGCTTCTGCAGTTTCTCACATGAATCAGCCACCAGCGCTGTATCATCAGCGAACAACAACTGACTCACTTCCCAAGCTCTCTCATCCCCAAAAGACTTCATACTTGCCCCTCTTTCCAAAACTCTTGCATTCACCTACCTAACAACCCCATCCATAAACAAATTAAACAACCATGGAGACATCACACACCCCTGCCGCAAACCTACATTCACTGAGAACCAATCACTTTCCTCTCTTCCTACACGTACACATGCCTTACATCCTCGATAAAAACTTTTCACTGCTTCTAACAACTTGCCTCCCACACCATATATTCTTAAAACCTTCCACAGAGCATCTCTATCAACTCTATGATATGCCTTCTCCAGATCCATAAATGCTACATACAAATCCATTTTTTTTTCTAAGTATTTTCCAAAAGGTTATCATAAATGAAAAACGTGCGTGTCATTAACCAAGAGGCTAATATGTATATATATATATATATATATATATATATATATGTGTGTGTGTGTGTATATATATGATTACCAGATATGGATTGCAAGACAGATATGCATGTGCAATAAATTCAATATGGCTCACAGATACTTGTAAACTATTATTACCTATTCTCATCTGATTTCAAATCCATTATACCTGAAAAATTATCAATGCAGAGCCCCTAAATCATTGAATGTTAAAAGCATTATCTCGTGAAACATGTAAAAATATGGGTTTCCCAATTCGCTGAAATTATCATCTCCCTACTGATAAGCACTCTTTAGTTGGCCGTACTTAAGACCGAGTCCAGAGGCATAAAACTAGCTGCTGTTTCCCACAGTTTCTGTGTGGAACCCAACCATATAAGGAATGAGAATTATGATAATTTCATTGTATAGCGAATCTAGAGGATTTTTTTTATATCTTCTGTCTTTTCCTTTTTCCATTACCTATCTATCTTTATCCTTTACGTAGCAGGATCAGTTCTGGTACTCATACGATTGGGTGCAATAAAAATACTCTTTTATGAAGAGTAAGAAAATTTACTCAAAAATTATAATAATCAACTTTGTGTTGTCTTCAACCAATGCTGAAAGAGAGAAAGATGTGTTGTTGCTCCATTTTCTTTCTTCCTCCAAAATTTGGCTTCACACTCTACTCTTATTTCTCAAGAGACGCAGTGTTGATGTTGAATAAAACGTATTTTTTTTCAAAAATTATACACTACACATACTAAGAATAAGTGTGGGGAAGGAAAATGCCTGGCATGTGTGGGAAGGAAATAGAGGATTTTGTTTCTCTCTCTTGAACGTGGTTTCACACTCAACTCGTTTCATACACCAACGTAGCACTGGTGGCGAACAACATGTAAACTGGAAACATTACACTACTCACACTAAAAATGAGTATTAGAAGGGTGATTGGCTGGTATATGTGGAAAGGATATTGGATGTGCTTCTCTTTGAAAGCATTCTACGTCTTTTCCATAGTGCTCCAGATACTATGAATAGATAGAGAGAAAATTAGGTGCAATTGTTATGTAACTTTTTCACATGAACAAAGAAGCTAATATATATATATATATATATATTTTTTTTTTTTTCCTTTTTTTTTTGGCTTTGTCGCTGTCTCCCGCGTTTGCGAGGAAGCGCAAGGAAACAGACGATTGAAATGGCCCAACCCACCCCCATACACATGTATATACATACGTCCACACACGCAAATATACATACCTACACAGCTTTCCATGGTTTACCCAAGACGCTTCACATGCCTTGATTCCATCCACTGACAGCACGTCAACCCCGGTATACCACATCGCTCCAATTCACTCTATTCCTTGCCCTCCTTTCACCCACCTGCATGTTCAGGACCCGATCACACAAAATCTTTTTCACTCCATCTTTCCACCTCCAATTTGGTCTCCCTCTTCTCCTCGTTCCCTCCACCTCCGACACATATATCCTCTTGGTCAATCTTTCCTCACTCATTCTCTCCATGTGCCCAAACCATTTCAAAACACCCTCTTCTGCTCTCTCAACCACGCTCTTTTTATTTCCACACATCTCTCTTACCCTTACGTTACTTACTCGATCAAACCACCTCACGCCGCACATTGCCCTCAAACATCTCATTTCCAGCACATCCATCCTCCTGCGCACAACTCTATCCATAGCCCACGCCTCGCAACCATACAACATTGTTGGAACCACTATTCCTTCAAACATACCCATTTTTGCTTTCCGAGATAATATATATATATATATATATATATATATATATATATATATATATATATATATATATATATATATATATATGGTGGGATGAAGAAGTAAGAGTATTAGTGAAAGAGAAGAGAGAGGCATTTGGACGATTTTTGCAGGGAAAAAATGCAATTGAGTGGAAGATGTATAAAAGAAAGAGACAGGAGGTCAAGAGAAAGGTGCAAGAGGTGAAAAAAAGGGCAAATGAGAGATGGGGTGAGAGAGTATCATTAAATTTTAGGGAGAATAAAAAGATGTTCTGGAAGGAGGTAAATAAAGTGCGTAAGACAAGGGAGCAAATGGGAACTTCAGTGAAGGGCGCAAATGGGGAGGTGAAAACAAGTAGTGGTGATGTGAGAAGGAGATGGAGTGAGTATTTTGAAGGTTTGTTGAATGTGTTTGATGATAGAGTGGCAGATATAGGGTGTTTTGGTCGAGGTGGTGTGCAAAGTGAGAGGGTTAGGGAAAATGATTTGGTAAACAGAAAGATGAAAGCCGGCAAGGCAGCAGGTTTGGATGGTATTGCAGTGGAATTTATTAAAAAAGGGGGTGACTGTATTGTTGACTGGTTGGTAAGGTTATTTAATGTATGTATGACTCATGGTGAGGTGCCTGAGGATTGGCGGAATGCGTGCATAGTGCCATTGTACAAAGGCAAAGGGGATAAGAGTGAGTTCTCAAATTACAGAGGTATAAGTTTGTTGAGTATTCCTGGTAAATCATATGGGAGGGTATTGATTGAGAGGGTGAAGGCATGTACAGAGCATCAGATTGGGGAAGAGCAGTGTGGTTTCAGAAGTGGTAGAGGATGTGTGGATCAGGTGTTTGCTTTGAAGAATGTATGTGAGAAATACTTAGAAAAGCAAATGGATTTGTATTTAGCATTTACGGATCTGGAGAAGGCATATGATAGAGTTGATAGAGATTCTCTGTGGAAGGTATTAAGAATATATGGTGTGAGAGGAAAGTTGTTAGAAGCAGTGAAAAGTTTTTAACGAAGATGTAAGGCATGTGTACGTGTAGGAAGAGAGGAAAGTGATTGGTTCTCAGTGAATGTAGGTTTGCGGCAGGGGTGTGTGATGTCTCCATGGTTGTTTAATTTGTTTATGGATGGGGTTGTTAGGGAGGTAAATGCAAGAGTTCTGGAAAGAGGGGCAAGTATGAAGTCTGTTGGGGATGAGAGAGCTTGGGAAGTGAGTCAGTTGTTGTTCCCTGATGATACAGCGCTGGTGGCTGATTCATGTGAGAAGCTACAGAAGCTGGTGACTGAGTTTGGTAAAGTGTGTGAAAGAAGAAAGTTGAGAGTAAATGTGAATGGGAGCAAGGTTATTGGGTACAGTAGGGTTGAGGGTCAAGTCAATTGGGAGGTGAGTTTGAATGGAGAAAAACTGGAGGAAGTGAAGTGTTTTAGATATCTGGGAGTGGATCTGGCAGCGGATGGAACCATGGAAGCGGAAGTGGATCATAGGGTGGGGGAGGGGGCGAAAATTCTGGGGGCCTTGAAGAATGTGTGGAAGTCGAGAACATTATTTCGGAAAGCAAAAATGGGTATGTTTGAAGGAATAGTGGTTCCAACAATGTTGTATGGTTGCGAGGCGTGGGCTATGGATAGAGTTGTGCGCAGGAGGATGGATTTGCTGGAAATGAGATGTTTGAGGACAATGTGTGGTGTGAGGTGGTTTGATCGAGTGAGTAACGTAAGGGTAAGAGAGATGTGTGGAAAAAAAAAGAGCGTGGTTGAGAGAGCAGAAGAGGGTGTTTTGAAGTGGTTTGGGCACATGGAGAGGATGAGTGAGGAAAGATTGACCAAGAGGATATATGTGTCGGAGGTGGAGGGAACAAGGAGAAGAGGAAGACCAAATTGGAGATGGAAGGATGGAGTGAAAAAGATTTTGTGTGATCGGGGCCTGAACATGCAGGAGGGTGAAAGGAGGGCAAGGAATAGAGTGAATTGGAGCGATGTGGTATACCGGGGTTGACGTGCTGTCAGTGGATTGAATCAAGGCATGTGAAGCGTCTGGGGTAGACCATGGAAAGCTGTGTAGGTATGTATATTTGCGTGTGTGGACGTATGTATATACATGTGTATGGGGGGGGTTGGGCCATTTCTTTCGTCTGTTTCCTTACGCTACCTCGCAAACGCGGGAGACAGCGACAAAGTATAATAAAAAAAATAATAAAATATATATATATATATATATAAAGTAAATGTTTATAGTTGTGTTACTGGAGTGATAGTTTTCATACATGGTGCTTTGACAAGAAAATAGTGAAACTGGAAAAAAAATGTAGCTTAAACATTGAAACTTATTGATACAGTGGTTAAATTGATGAGAACTACTATTGACGTTTGTGTAAATAAATTATACATTTCCCTTTTCCATAGCCAGAGGTTGAACCATTATGTGACATTCATTTACTCATTTCATTTCAAGCTAGAAGTTTCAGTTTTCTAAATTATTTCTTACTTTTTTCATATGTATATATATGTATATGTGTGTGTGTGTGTATATGTATCTATATATATATGTATATATATATATATATATATATATATATATATATATATATATATATATATATATATATATATATATATATATATATATATATATATATATATATATATATATATATATATATATATATATATATATATATATATATATATATATATATTATCCCTGGAGATAGGGGTGAAAGAATACTTCCCACGCATTCCTCGCGTGTCGTAGAGGGCGACTAGAGGGGACGGGTGCGGGGGGCCAGAAATCCTCCCCTCCTTGTATTTTTTAACTTTCTAAAATGGGAAACAGAATAAGGACTCACGCGGGGAGTGCTCATCCTCCTCGAAGGCTCAGACTGGGGTGTCTAAATGTGTGTGGATGTAACCAAGATGTGAAAATAGGAGAGATAGGTAGTATGTTTGAGGAAAGGAACCTGGATGTTTTGGCTCTGAGTGAAACGAAGCTCAAGGGTAAAGGGGAAGAGTGGTTTGGGAATGTCTTGGGAGTAAAGTCAGGGGTTAGTGAGAGGACAAGAGCAGGGGAAGGAGTAGCAGTACTCCTGAAACAGGAGTTGTGGGAGTATGTGATAGAATGTAAGAAAGTAAATATGGGTAATACTGAAAGTTGATGGAGAGAGATGGGTGATTATTGGTGCATATGCACCTGGGCATGAGATGCAATTGTTTTGGGAGAAGCTGAATGAGTGTGTTAGTGGTTTTGATGCACGAGAATGGGTTATAGTGATTGGTGATTTGAATGCAAAGGTGAGTAATATGGCAGTTGAGGGAATAATTGGTATACATGGAGTGTTCAGTGTTGTAAATGGAAATGGTGAAGAGCTTGTATATTTATATGCTGAAAAAGGATTGGTGATTTGGAATACCTGTTTTAAAAAGGGAGATATACATAAGTATACTTATGTAAGTAGGAGAGATGGCCAGAGAGCGTTATTGAATTACGTGTTAATTGACAGGCGCGCGAAAGAGAGACTTTTGGATGTTAATGTGCTGAGAGGTGCAACTGGAGGGATGGCTGATCATTATCTTGTGGAGGCTAAGGTGAAGATTTGTATGGGTTTTCAGAAAAGAAGAGTGAATGTTGGGGTGAAGAGGGTGGTGAGAGTAAGTGAGCTTGAGAAGGAGACTTGTGTGAGGAAGTACCAGGAGAGACTGAGTACAGAATGGAAAAAGATGAGAACAATGGAAGTAAGGGGAGTGGGGGAGGAACGGGATGTATTTAGGGAATCAGTGATGGATTGCGCAAAAGATGCTTGTGGCATGAGAAGAGTGGGAGGTGGGTTGATTAGAAAGGGTAGTGAGTGGTGGGATGAAGAAGTAAGATTATTAGTGAAAGAGAAGAGAGAGGCATTTGGACGATTTTTGCAGGGAAAAAATGCAATTGAGTGGGAGATGTCTAAAAGAAAGAGACAGGAGGTCAAGAGAAAGGTGCAAGAGGTGAAAAAGATGGGAAATGAGAGTTGGGGTGAGAGAGTATCATTAAATTTTAGGGAGAATAAAAAGATGTTCTGGAAGGAGGTAAATAAAGTGCGTAAGACAAGGGAGCAAATGGGAACTTCAGTGAAGGGCGCAAATGGGGAGGTGATAACAAGTAGTGGTGATGTGAGAAGGAGATGGAGTGAGTATTTTGAAGGTTTGTTCAATGTGTTTGATGATAGAGTGGCAGATATAGGGTGTTTTGGTCGAGGTGGTGTGCAGAGTGAGAGGGTTAGGGAAAATGATTTGGTAAACAGAGAAGAGGTAGTAAAAGCTTTGCGGAAGATGAAAGCCGGCAAGGCAGCAGGTTTGGATGGTATTGCAGTGGAATTTCTTAAAAAAGGGGGTGACTGTATTATTGACTGGTTGGTAAGGTTATTTAATGTATGTATGACTCATGGGGAGGTGCCTGAGGATTGGCGGAATGCGTGCATAGTGCCATTGTACAAAGGCAAAGGGGATAAGAGTGAGTGCTCAAATTACAGAGGTATAAGTTTGTTGAGTATTCCTGGTAAATTATATGGGAGGGTATTGATTGAGAGGGTGAAGGCATGTACAGAGCATCAGATTGGGGAAGAGCAGTCTAGTTTCAGAAGTGGTAGAGAATGTGTGGATCAGGTGTTTGCTTTGAAGAATGTATGTGAGAAATACTTAGAAAAGCAAATGGATTTGTATGTAGCATTTATGGATCTGGAGAAGGCATATGATAGAGTTGATAGAGATGCTCTGTGGAAGGTATTAAGAATATATGGTGTTGGAGGCAGGTTGTTAGAAGAAGTGAAAAGTTTTTATCGAGGATGTAAGGCATTCGTACGTGTAGGAAGAGAGAAAAGTGATTGGTTCTCAGTGAATGTAGGTTTGCGGCAGGGGTGTGTGATGTCTCCATGGTTGTTTAATTTGTTTATGGATGGGGTTGTTAGGGAGGTAAATGCAAGAGTTTTGGAAAGAGGGGCAAGTATGAAGTCTGTTGGGGACGAGAGAGCTTGGGAAGTGTCATTTGTTGTTCGCTGATGATACAGCGCTGGTGGCTGATTCATGTGAGAAACTGCAGAAGCTGGTGACTGAGTTTGGTAAAGTGTGTGAAAGAAGAAAGTTAAGAGTAAATGTGAATAAGAGCAAGGTTATTAGGTACAGTAGGGTTGAGTGTCAAGTCAATTGGTAGGTAAGTTTGAATGGAGAAAAACTGGAGGAAGTAAAGTGTTTTAGATATCTGGGAATGGATCTGGCAGCGGATGGAACCATGGAAGCGGAAGTAGATCATAGGGTGGGGGAGGGGGCGAAAATCCTGTGAGCCTTGAAGAATGTGTGGAAGTCTAGAACATTATCTCGGAAAGCAAAAATGGGTATGTTTGAAGGAATAGTGGTTCCAACAATGTTGTATGGTTGCGAGGCGTGGGCTATGGATAGAGTTGTGCGCAGGAGGATGGATGTGCTGGAAATGAGATGTTTGAGGACAATATGTGGTGTGAGGTGGTTTGATCGAGTAAGTAACGTAAGGGTAAGAGAGATGTGTGGAAATAAAAAGACCGTGGTTGAGAGAGCAGAAGAGGGTGTTTTGAAATGGTTTGGGCACATGGAGAGAATGAGTGAGGAAAGATTGACCAAGCGGATATATGTGTCGGAGGTGGAAGGAACGAGGAGAAGTGGGAGACGAAATTGGAGGTGGAAAGATGTAGTGAAAAAGATTTTGTGTGATCGGGGCTGAACATGCAGGAGGGTGAAAGGAGGGCAAGGAATAGAGTGAATTGGATCGATGTGGTATACCGGGGTTGACGTGCTGTCAGTGGATTGATTCAGGGCATGTGAAGCGTCTGGGGTGAACCATGGAAAGCTGTGTAGGTATGTATATTTGCGTGTGTGGACGTATGTATATACATGTGTATGGGGGTGGGTTGGGCCATTTCTTTCGTCTGTTTCCTTGCGCTACCCCGCAAACGCGGGAGACAGCGACAAAGTAAAAAAAAAAATATACATATATATATATATATATATATATATATATACATATATATATATATATATATATATATATATATATATATATATATATATATATGTATATATATATATATACTATTTATTTATTTATTTTGCTTTGTCGCTGTCTCCCGCGTTTGCGAGGTAGCGCAAGAAAAAATGACGAAAGAAATGGCCCAACCCACCCCCATACACATGTATATATATACACGTCCACACACGCAATATACATACCTATACATCTCAATGTACACATATATATACACACACAGACACATACATATATACACATGCACACAATTCACACATTCTGCCTTTATTCATTCCCATCGCCACCTCGCCACACATGGAATACCATCCCCCTCCCACCTCATGTGTGCGAGGTAGCGCTAGGAAAAGACAACAAAAGCCCCATTCGTTCACACTCAGTCTCTAGCTGTCATGCAATAATGCCCGAAAAACAGCTCCCTTTCCACATCCAGGCCCCACACAACCTTCCATGGGGTACCCCAGACGATTCACATGCCCTGATTCAATCCACTGACAACACGTCAACCCCGGTATACCACATCGATCCAATTCACTCTATTCCTTGCCCGCCTTTCACCCTCCTGCATGTTCAGGCCCCGATCACTCAAAATCTTTTTCACTCCATCTTTCCACCTCCAATTTCGTCTCCCACTTCTCCTCGTTCCCTCCACCTCCGACACATATATCCTCTTGGTTAATCTTTCCTCACTCATTCTCTCCATATGCCCAAACCATTTCAAAACACCCTCTTCTGCTCTCTCAACCACGCTCTTTTTATTTCCACACATCTCTCTTACCCTTACGTTACTTACTCGATCAAACCACCTCACACCACACATTGTCCTCAAACATTTCATTTCTAGCACATCCATCCTCCTGAGCACAACTCTATCCATAGCCCACGCCTCGCAACCATACAACATTGTTGGAACCCCTATTCCTTCAATCATACCCATTTTTGCTTTCCGAGATAATGTTCTCGACTTCCACACATTCTTCAAGGCTCACAAGATTTTCGCCCCCTCCCCCACCCTATGATCTACTTCCACTTCCATGGTTCCATCCGCTGCCAGATCCACTCCCAGATATCTAAAACACTTTACTTCCTCCAGTTTTTCTCCATTCGAACTTACCTCCCAATTGACTTGACCCACAACCCAACTGTACCTAATAACCTTGCTCTTATTCACATTTACTCTTAACTTTCTTCTTTCACACACTTTACCAAACTCAGTCACCAGCTTCTGCAGTTTCTCACATGAATCAGCCACCAGCGCTGTATTATCAGCGAACAACAACTGACTCACTTCCCAAGCTCTCTCATCCACAACAGACTTCATACTTGCCCTTCTTTCAAAACTCTTGCATTCACCTCCCTAACAACTCCATCCATAAACAAATTAAACAACCATGGAGACATCACACACCCCTGCCGCAAACCTACATTCACTGAGAACCAATCTCTTTCCTGTCTTCCTACACGTACACATGCCTTACATCCTCGATAAAAACTTTTCACTGCTTCTAACAACTTGCCTCCCACACCATATATTCTTAATACCTTCCACAGAGCATCTCTATCAACTCTATCATATGCATTCTCCAGATCCATAAATGCTACATACAAATCCATTTGCTTTTCTAAGTATTTCTCACATACATTCTTCAAAGCAAACACCTGATCCACACATCCTCTACCACTTCTGAAACCACACTGCTCTTCGCCAATCTGATGCTCTGTACATGCCTTCACGCTCTCAATCAATACTCTCCCATATAATTTACCAGAATACTCAACAAACTTATACCTCTGTAATTTGAGCACTCACTCTTATCCCCTTTGCCTTTGTACAATGGCACTATGCACGCATTCCGCCAATCCTCAGGCACCTCACCATGAGTCATACATACATTAAATAACCTTACCAACCAGTCAATAATACAGTCACCCCTTTTTTGAATAAATTCCACTGCAGTACTATCCAAACCTGCTGCCTTGCCAGCTCTCATCTTCCGCAAAGCTTTTACTACCTCTTCTCTGTTTACCAAATCATTTTCCCTAACCCTCTCACTTTGCACACCACCTCGACCAAAATACCCTATATCTGCCACTCTATCATCAAACACATTGAACAAACCTTCAAAATACTCACTCCATCTCCTTCTCACATCACCACTACTTGTTATCACCTCCCCATTAGCGCCCTTCACTGAAGTTCCCATTTGCTCCCTCGTCTTACGCACTTTATTTACCTCCTTCCAGAACATCTTTTTATTCTTCCTAAAATTTAATGATACTCTCTCACCCCAACTCTCATTTCCCCTCTTTTTTACCTCTTGCACCTTTCACTTGACATCCTGTCTCTTTCTTTTATACATCTCCCACTCAATTGCATTTTTTCCCTGCAAAAATCGTCGAAATGCCTCCCTCTTCTCTTTCACTAATAATCTTACTTCTTCATCCCACCACTCACTACCCTTTCTAATCAACCCACCTCCCACGCTTCTCATGCCACAAGCATCTTTTGCGCACTCCATCAGTGATTCCCTAAATTCATCCCATTCCTCCCCCACTCCCCTTACTTTCATTGTTCTCACCTTTTTCCATTCTGTACTCAGTCTCTCCTGGTACTTCCTCACACAAGTCTCCTTCCCAAGCTCACGTACTCTCACCTCCCTCTTCATCCCAACATTCACTCTTCTTTTCTGAAAACCCAATATAAATATATATATATATATATATATATATATATATATATATATATATATATATATATATATATATATATATATATATATATATATATATATATATATATATATATATATATATATTAAAAGGTGAGTAGGAATCCTTTAGTTATCAATTTCTTCAGAAGTCTCCAGTGCTTTTCCAGGTCAAGGCAGAATTCAATATTTAAATAAAGGAGATAATATATAACATATGGCTTTTTTTCAGTGCATTATACTGATATGAGCATAAATGAGGTCATTTTTCACCTGTTCTTGGCAGTACCTTGCTGACGAGGGAAATGGAGAACAACTATGAAAAACTCCATTGTAGGAAGCTTATGTGGATATAATGTTCATGAGCTGTAAATGAAAGTGAAAACTTAATGATTTTAATTAATGATCATACTGAATATATAGTTATACTGAGATGTTACTATTTCATGCATTTACTAACTACAGCAAGCAAAACTTTTGAAAACTCATCTGAGTATCTTTTCTCTGAGTTTTACTGTAATACCATACAAAGAAAGCAGCCAGTAATCTATGTTTACCCTAAGCTGAATTTGTAAAATTTGTAAAGACTGTTCCTATCCTTACTAGCACAAGTTGAATATCATGATTCATTTTGACAACTTCTGAGAAAGTCACTCCCAAAAATTGGTCCAAGAGTTGCAAAATCCAATTTTAACCCCTGCATCATTTAGAAATAACAAACATTCATAATTCTTACAATAAAGAATATAAACTAACCAAAAACATTTCACTTCAGCAACACTTGTATATCATTGGAGGTAATATATATATATATATATATATATATATATATATATATATATATATATATATATATATATATATATATATATATATATATATATATATATATATATATATATATCCCTGGGGATAGGGGAGAAAGAATACTTCCCACGTATTCTCTGCGTGTCGTAGAAGGCGACTAAAAGGGGAGGGAACGGGGGGCTGGAAATCTCCCCTCTTGTTTTTTTTTTTTTATTTTCCAAAAGAAGGAACAGAGAAGGGGGCCAGGTGAGGATATTCCCTCAGAGGCCCAGTCCTTTGTTCTTAACGCTACCTTGCTAATGCGGGAAATGGCGAATAGTTTGAAAGAAAGAATATATATATATATATATATATATATATATATATATATATATATATATATATATATATATATATATATATATATATATATATATATTTTTCTTTTTTTTTTTTGCCGCTGTCTCACGCGTTTGCGAGGTAGCGCAAGGAAACAGACGAAAGAAATGGCCCAACCCACCCCCATACACATGTATATACATACGTCCACACACGCAAATATACATACCTACACAGCTTTCCATGGTTTACCCCAGACGCTTCACATGCCTTGATTCAATCCACTGACAGCACGTCAACCCCGGTATACCACATCGCTCCAATTCACTCTATTCCTTGCCCTCCTTTCACCCTCCTGCATGTTCAGGCCCCGATCACACAAAATCTTTTTCACTCCATCTTTCCACCTCCAATTTGGTCTCCCTCTTCTCCTCGTTCCCTCCACCTCCGACACATATATCCTCTTGGACAATCTTTCCTCACTCATTATCTCCATGTGACCAAACCATTTCAAAACACCATCTTCTGCTCTCTCAACCACGCTCTTTTTATTTCCACACATCTCTCTTACCCTTACGTTACTTTCTCGATCAAACCACCTCACACCACACATTGTCCTCAAACATCTCATTTCCAGCACATCCATCCTCCTGCGCACAACTCTATCCATAGTCCACGCCTCGCAACCAGACAACATTGTTGGAACCACTATTCCTTCAAACATACCCATTTTTGCTTTCCGAGATAATGTTCTCGACTTCCACACATTCTTCAAGGCTCCCAGAATTTTCGCCCCCTCCCCCACCCTATGATCCACTTCCGCTTCCATGTTTCCATCCGCTGCCAGATCCACTCCCAGATATCTAAAACACTTCACTTCCTCCAGTTTTTCTCCATTCAAACTCACCTCCCAATTGACTTCACCCTCAACCCTACTACCTAATAACCTTGCTCTTATTCACATTTACTCTTAACTTTCTTCTTTCACACACTTTACCAAACTCAGTCACCAGCTTCTGCAGTTTCTCACATGAATCAGCCACCAGCGCTGTATCATCAGCGAACAACAACTGACTCACTTCCCAAGCTCTCCCATCCCCAACAGACTTCATACTTGCCTCTCTTTCCAAAACTTTTGCATTCACCTCCCTAACAACCCCATCCATAAACAAATTAAACAACCATGGAGACATCACACACCCCTGCCGCAAACCTACATTCACTGAGAACCAATCACTTTCCTCTCTTCCTACACGTACACATGCCTTACATCCTCGATAAAAACTTTTCACTGCTTCTAACAACTTGCCTCCCACACCATATATTCTTAATACCTTCCACAGGGCATCTCTATCAACTCTATCATATGCCTATATATATATATATATATATATATATATATATATATATATATATATATATATATATATATATATATATATATATATATATATATATATGTACATATATAAAAATGTGTGTGGGTGTAGCCAAGATGAGAAAAAAGGAGAGATAAGTAGTATGTTTGAGGAAAGGAACCTGGATGTTCTGGCTCTGAGTGAAACGAAGCTCAAGGGTAAAGGGGAAGAGCAGTTTGGCAATGTCGTGGGAGTAAAGTCAGGGGTTAATGAGAGGACAAGAGAAAGGGAAGGAGTAGCACTACTCCTGAAACAGGAGTAGTGGGAGTATGTGATAGAGTATAAGAAAGTAAACTCTAGATTGATATGGGTAAAACTGAAAGTGGATGGAGAGAGATGGGTGATTATTGGTGCATATGCACCTGGGCATGAGAAAAATGATCATGGGAGGCAAGTGGTTTGGGTGCAATTGGATGAGTGTGTTAGAAGTTTTGATACCCAAGACAGGGTTATAGTTATTGGTAATTTAGATACAAAGATGAGTAATGTGGCAGTTAAGGGAATAATTGGTGTACCCATATGGGGTGTTCAGTGATGTAAATGGAGATGGTGAAGAGCTTGTAAATTTATGTGCTGAAAAAAGCTCTGGTGATTGGGAATACCTGGTTTAAAAAGAGAGTTATACATAAGTATACGTATATAAGTAGGAGAGATGCCAGAGAGCGTGGTTGGATTACGTGTTAATTGATAGGCGCGCGAAAGAGAGACGTTTGGATATTAATATGCTGAGAGGTGCAACTTGGGGGATGTCTGATCATTATCTCGTGTAGGCGAAGGTGATGATTTGTAGAGGTTTTCAGAAAAAAAGAGAGAATATTGGAGAAAAGAGAGTGGAGAGAGTAAATGACCTTGTGAAGGAGACTTGTGGGAGGAAGCATCAGGAGAGACTGACTAGAGAATATAAAATGGTGAGAACAAAGGACGTAAGGGGAGCTGGGGAGGAATGGGATGCTTTTAGGGAAGCAGTGATGGCTTGAACAAAAGATGCTTGTAGCATGAGAAGTATGGGAGGTGGGCAGATTAGAAATGGTAGTGAGTGGTTGGATGAAGAAAAAAGATTTTCAGTGAAAGAGAAGAAAGAGGCATTTGGACGATTTTTTCAGGGATATAATGTAAATGACCAAGAGATTTTTGAAAGAAAAAGGCAGGAGGTCAAGAGAAAGGTGGAAGAGATGAAAAAGAGAGCAAATGAGAGTTGGGGTGAGAGAGTATCATTAATTTTAGAGAGGATGAAAAGATGTTTTGGAAGGAGGTAAATAAAGAGCGTAAGACTAGGGAACATATGGGAATATTAGTGAAGGGGGCTAAGGGGGAGGTGATAACAAGTAGTGTTGATGTGAAAAGGAGATGGCGTGAGTATTTTGAATGTTCGTTGAATGTGTTTGATGGTAGAGTGTCAGATATTGGGTGTTTTGGCTAGGTGGTGTGCAAATTAAGAGGGTTAGGGAGTATGATTTGGTACACAGAGAAGAGGTAGTGAAAGCTTTGCGGAAGATGAAAGCCGGCAAGGCAGCTGGTTTGGATGGTATTGCAGTAGAATTTATTAAAAACGGGCGTGACTGTATTGTTGACTGGTTGGTAAGGTTATTTAATGTATGTATGACTCATAGTGAGGTGCCTGAAGATTGGCGGAATGCTTGCATAGGGCCATTGTACAAAGGAAAAGAGGATAAAAGTGAGTGCTCAAATTACAGAGGTATAAGTTTGTTGAGTATTCCTGGGAAATTATATGGGAGGGTATTATTAATTGAGAGTGTGGAGGCATGTACAGAGCATCAGATTGAGGAAGAGCAGTATGATTTTAAAGTGGTAGAGGTTGTGTGGGTCAGGTGTTTGCTTTGAAGAATGTATGGAGAAGGCATATGATAGAGTTCATCGAGATGCTCTGTGGAAGGTATTAGGATTATATGGTGTGGGAGGCAAGTTGTGAGAAGCAGTGAAAAGTTTCTCTCGGGGATGTAAGGCATGTGTAGGGGTAGGAAGAGAGGAAAGTGATTGGTTCTCAGTGAATATTGGTTTACGGCGAGGATGCGTGAGGTCTCCATGGTTGTTTAATTTGCTTATGGATGGGGAGGTTAGGTTAGTGAATGCAAGAATTTTGGAAAGAGGGGCAAGTATGTAGTCTGCTGTGGATGAGAGAGCTTGGGAAGTGTCAGTTGTTGTTCGCTGATGATACATCACTGGTGGCTGATTCGGGTGAGAGACTGCAGAAGCTGATGACTGAGTTTGGTAAAGTGTGTGAAAGAAGAAAGCTGAGAGTAAATGTGAATAAGAGCAAGGTTATTAGGTACAGTAGGGTTTAGGGTCAAGTCAACTGGGAGGTAAGTTTAAATGGAGAGAAACTGGAGGAAGTGAAGTCTTTTAGAAATCTGGGAGTGGATTTGGCAGCGAATGGAACCATGGAAGCGGAAGTGAATCATAGGGTGGGGAGGTGGGGGAAATTTCTAGGAGTGTTGAAAAATATATGGAATTCGAGAAAATTATCTTGGAAATGAAAATAGGTATGTTTGAAGGAATAGTGGTTGAAACAATGTTACATGGTTACAATGCGTGGGCTACAGATAGAGTTGTGCGGAGGAGGGTGGATGTGCTGGAAATGAGATGTTTGAGGACAATATGTGGTGTGAGGTGGTTTGATCGAGTAAGTAATGAAAGGGTAAGAGAGATATGTGGTAATAAAAAGAGTGTGGTCGAGAGAGCAGAAGAGGGTGTTTTGAAATGGTTTGGTCACATAGAGGGAATTAATGATGAAAGATTGACAAAGAGTATCTATATGTTAAAGGGGAGGGAACGAGGAGAAGTGGGTGCCCAAATTGGAGTTAAAAAGATGGAGTGAAAAAGATTTTGAGTGATCGGGGCCTGAACATGCAGGAGGGTGAAAAGCGTGCAATGATTAGAATGAATTGGAGCGATGTGATATACCGGTGTCGATGTGTGTCAATGGATTTAACCAGGGCATGTGAAGCGTTTGGGGTAAACCATAGAATGTTTTGTTGGGCCTAGATGAGGAAAGGGAGGTGTGGTTTCGTTGCATTATACATGACACCTAGAGACTGAGTGTGAACGAATGAGGCCTTTGTTGTCTTTTCATAGTGCTATCTCGCGCGAATGCGGGAGCCGGGGGTTATCATTTCATGTATTGCGGGGTTGCGACGGAAATGAATGAGGGCAGACAGTATGAATTGTGTACATGGCTATATATGCATATGTCTGTGTGTGTATATACATGTATACGTTGAGATGTATAGGTATGTATATGTGCGAGTGTGGACCTGTGTGTACATATATGCTACATGCGCATATAGGTGGGTTGGGCCATTCTTTCGTCTGTTTCCTTGCGCTACCTCGCTAGCGGGGGAGACAGCGACAAAGTATAATAAGAGCAAATAAATAAATAAATACGTATATATATATATACATATATATATATATATATATATATATATGTATATATATATATATATATATATATATATATATATATATATATATATATATATATATATATATATATATATATATATATATATATATATATATATATATATATATATATATATATATATATATATATATATATATATATATATATATATATATATATATATATATATATATATATATATATATATATATATATATATATATATATATATATATATATATATATATATATATATATATATATATATATACATATATATATATCCTCCCCTCCTTGTATTCTTTTTTAACTTTCTAAAATGGGAAACAGAAGAAGGAGTCACGCGGGGAGTGCTCATCCTTCTCGAAGACTCAGACTGGGGTGTCTAAATGTGTGTGGATGTAACCAAGATGTGAAAAAAGGAGAGATAGGTAGTATGTTTGAGGAAAGGAACCTGGATGTTTTGGCTCTGAGTGAAACGAAGCTCAAGGGTAACGGGGAGGAGTGGTTTGGTAATGTCTTGGGTGTAAAGTCAGGGGTTAGTGAGATGACAAGAGCAAGGGAAGGAGTAGCAGTACTCCTGAAACAAGAGTTGTGGGAGTATGTGATAGAATGTAAGAAAGTAAATTCACGATTAATATGGGTACAACTGAAAGGTGATGGAGAGAGATGGGTGATTATTGGTGCATATGCACCTGGGAATGAGAAGAAATATCATGAGAGGCAAGTGTTTTGGGAGCAGCTGAATGCGTGTGTTAGTGGTTTTGATGCACGAGACCGGGTTATAGTGATGGGTGATTTGAATGCAAAGGTGAGTAATGTGGCAGTTGAGAGAATAATTGGTATACATGGGGTGTTCAGTGTTGTAAATGGAAATGGTGAAGAGCTTGTAGATTTATGTGCTGAAAAAGGACAGGTGATTGGGAATACCTGGTTTAAAAAGCGAGATATACATAAGTATACGTATGTAAGTAGGAGAGATGGCCAGAGAGCGTTATTGGATTACGTGTTAATTGACAGGCGCGCGAAAGACAGACATTTGGATGTTAATGTGCTGAGAGGTGCAACTGGAGGGATGTCTGATCATTATCTTGTGGAGGCTAAGGTGAAGATTTGTATAGGTTTTCAGAAAAGAAGAGTGAATGTTGGGGTGAAGAGGGTGGTGAGAGTAAGTGAGCTTGGGAAGGAGACTTGTGTGAGGAAGTACCAGGAGAGACTGAGTACAGAATGGAAAAAGGTGAGAACAATGGAAGTAAGGGGAGTGGGGGAGGAATGGGATATATTTAGGGAATCAGTGATGGATTGAGCAAAAGATGCTTGTGGCATGAGAAGAGTGGGAGGTGGGTTGATTAGAAAGGGTAGTGAGTGGTGGGATGAAGAATTAAGAGTATTAGTGAAAGAGGAGAGAGAGGCATTTGGACGATTTTTGCAGGGAGAAAATGCAATTGAGTGGGAGATGCATAAAAGAAAGAGACAGGAGGTCAAGAGAAAGGTGCAAGAGGTGAAAAAGAGGGCAAATGAGATTTGGGGTGAGAGAGTATCATTAAATTTTAGGGAGAATAAAAAGATGTTCTGGAAGGAGGTACATAAAGTGCGTAAGACAAGGGAGCAAATGGGAACTTCAGTGAAGGGCGCAAATGGGGAGGTGATAACAAGTAGTGGTGATGTGAGAAGGAGATAGAGTGAGTATTTTGAAGGTTTTTTTGAATGTGTTTGATGATAGTGTGGCAGATATAGGGTGTTTGGTCGAGGTGGTGTGCAAAGTGAGAGGGTTAGGGAAAATGATTTGGTAAACAGAGAAGAGGTAGTAAAAGCTTTGCGGAAGATGAAAGCCGGCAAGGCAGCAGGTTTGGATGGTATTGCAGTGGAATTTATTAAAAAAGGGGGTGACTGTATTATTGACTGGTTGATAAGGTTATTTGATGTATGTATGACTCATGGTGAGGTGCCTGAGGATTGGCGGAATGCGTGCATAGTGACATTGTACAAAGGGAAAGGGGATAAGAGTGAGTGCTCAAATTACAGACGTATAAGTTTGTTGAGTATTCCTGGTAAATTATATGGGAGGGTATTGATTGAGAGGGTGAAGGCATGTACAGAGCATCAGATTGGGGAGGAGCAGTGTGGTTTCAGAAGTGGTAGAGGATGTGTGGATCAGGTGTTTGCTTTGAAGAATGTATGTGAGAAATACTTAGAAAAGCAAATAGATTTGTATGTAGCATTTATGAACCTAGAGAAGGTATATGATAGAGTTGATAGAGATGCTCTGTGGAAGGTATTAAGAATATATGGTGTGGGAGGCAAGTTGTTACAAGCAGTGAAAAGTTTTTATCGAGGAAGTAAGGCATGTGTACGTGTAGGAAGAGATGAAAGTGATTGGTTCTCAGTGAATGTAGGTTTGCGGCAGGGGTGTGTGATGTCTCCATGGTTGTTTAATTTGTTTATGGATGGGGTTGTTAGGGAGGTAAATGCAAGAGTTTTGGAAAGAGGGGCAAGTATGAAGTCTGTTGTGGATGAGAGAGCCTGGGAAGTGAGTCACTTGTTGTTCGCTGATGATACAGCGCTGGTGGCTGATTCATGTGAGAAACTGCAGAAGCTGGTGACTGAGTTTGGTAAAGTGTGTGAAAGAAGAAAGTTACGAGTAAATGTGAATAAGAGCAAGGTTATTAGGTACAGTAGGGTTGAGTGTCAAGTCAATTGGGAGGTAAGTTTGAATGGAGAAAAACTGGAGGAAGTAAAGTGTTTAGATATCTCGTAGTGGATCTGGCGGCGGATGGAACCATGGAAGCGGAAGTGGATCATACGGTGGGGGAGAGGGCGAAAATCCTGGGAGCCTTGAAGAATGTGTGGAAGTCGAGAACATTATCTCGGAAAGCAAAAATGGGTATGTTTGAAGGAATAGTGGTTCCAACAATGTTGTATTGTTGCGAAGCGTGGGCTATGGATAGAGTTGTGCGCAGGAGGATGGATGTGCTGGAAATGAGATGTTTGAGGACAATGTGTGGTGTGAGGTGGTTTGATCGAGTAAATAACGTAAGGGTAAGAGAGATTTGTGAAAATAAAAAAAAAGCGTGGTTGAGAAAGCAGAAGAGGGTGTTTTGAAATGGTTTGGGCACATGGAGAGAATGAGTGAGGAAAGATTGACCAAGAGGATATATGTGTCGGAGGTGGAGGGAACGAGGAGAAGTGGGAGACGAAATTGGAGGTGGAAAGATGGAGTGAAAAAGATTTTGTGTGATCGGGACCTGAACATGCAGGAGGGTGAAAGGAGGGCAAGGAATAGAGTGAATTGGATCGATGTGGTATACAGGGGTTGACGTGCTGTCAGTGGAATGAATCAGGGCATGTGAAGCATCTGGGGTAAACCATGGAAAGCTGTGTAGGTATGTATATTTGTGTATATGGACGTATGTATATACATGTGTATGGGGTGGGTTGGGCCATTTCTTTCGTCTGTTTCCTTGCGCTACCTCGCAAACGCGGGAGACAGCGGCAAAGCAAAATATATATATATATATATATATATATATATATATATATATATATATATATATATAAGTTTATGACAGTGTAGTTCATTTATGTACATACATACAACAGACGACTGCTGCCACACATAGGAAGATGGTTCTGCAAAAGTATCCTCACACACCAAAGTTTTTGAATACTCCTTGATATTCATCCAACTGAGGTCTCTAGTCCATGCACGAGTACTTCCTCACTCTATCTGTTCAGCTTAACCTCCAGTCTTCCTGTACTCAGATCTCAACATCACATTTTGTTTTACCATAACTCACCATTTAAAGTACTTTTCTTTATTTGCTCTGTGGAAGGTATTAAGAATATAAGGTGTGGGAGGCAAGTTGTTAGAAGCAGTGAAAAGTTTTTATCGAGGATGTAAGGCATGTGTACGTGTAGGAAGAGAGGAAAGTGATTGGTTCTCAGTGAATGTAGGTTTGCGGCAGGGGTGTGTGATGTCTCCATGGTTGTTTAATTTGTTTATGGATGGGGTTGTTAGGGAGGTGAATGCAAGAGTTTTGGAAAGAGGGGCAAGTATGAAGTCTGTTGGGGATGAGAGAGCTTGGGAAGTGAGTCAGTTGTTGTTCGCTGATGATACAGCGCTGGTGGCTGATTCATGTGAGAAACTGCAGAAGCTGGTGACTGAGTTTGGTAAAGTGTGTGAAAGAAGAAAGTTAAGAGTAAATGTGAATAAGAGCAAGGTTATTAGGTACAGTAGGGTTGAGGGTCAAGTCAATTGGGAGGTGAGTTTGAATGGAGAAAAACTGGAGGAAGTTAAGTGTTTTCGATATCTGGGAGTGGATCTGGCAGCGGATGGAACCATGGAAGCGGAAGTGGATCATAGGGTGGGGGAGGGGGCGAAAATTCTGGGAGCCTTGAAGAATGTGTGGAAGTCGAGAACATTATCTCGGAAAGCAAAAATGGGTATGTTTGAAGGAATAGTGGTTCCAACAATGTTGTATGGTTGCGAGGCGTGGGCTATGGATAGAGTTGTGCGCAGGAGGATGGATGTGCTGGAAATGAGATGTTTCATGACAATGTGTGGTGTGAGGTGGTTTGATCGAGTATGTAAAGTAAGGGTAAGAGAGATGTGTGGAAATAAAAAGAGCGTGGTTGAGAGAGCAGAAGAGGGTGTTTTGAAATGGTTTGGGCACATGGAGAGAATGAGTGAGGAAAGATTGACCAAGAGGATATATGTGTCGGAGGTGGAGGGAACGAGGAGAAGAGGGAGACCAAATTGGAGGTGGAAAGATGGAGTGAAAAAGATTTTGTGTGATCGGGGCCTGAACATGCAGGAGGGTGAAAGGAGGGCAAGGAATAGAGTGAATTGGAGCGATGTGGTATACGGGGGTTGACGTGCTGTCAGTGGATTGAATCGGGGCATGTGAAGCGTCTGGGGTAAACCATGGAAAGCTGTGTAGGTATGTATATTTGCGTGTGTGGACGTATGTATATACATGTGTATGTGGGTGGGTTGGGCCATTTCTTTCGTCTGTTTCCTTGCGCTACCTCGCAAACGCGGGAGACAGCGACAAAGCAAAAAAAAAAATATTAATATATATATATATATATATATATATATATATATATATACTTAGAAAAGCAAATGGATTTTTATGTAGCATTTATGGATCTGGAGAAGGCATATGATAGAGTTGATAGAGATGCTCTGTGGAAGGTATTAAGAATATATGGTGTGGGAGGCAAGTTGTTAGAGGCAGTGAAAAGTTTTATCGAGGATGTAAGGCATGTGTACGTGTAGGAAGAGAGGAAAGTGATTGGTTCTCAGTGAATGTAGGATTGCGGCAGGGGTGTGTGATGTCTCCATGGTTGTTTAATTTGTTTATGGATGGGGCTGTTAGGGAGGTGAATGCAAGAGTTTTGGAAAGAGGGGCAAGTATGAAGTCTGTTGGGGATGAGAGAGCTTCGGAAGTGAGTCAGTTTTTGTTCGCTGATGATACAGCGCTGGTGGCTGATTCATGTGAGAAACTGCAGAAGCTGGTGACTGAGTTTGCCCTCCTTTCACCCTCCTGCATCTTCAGGCCCCTATCACACAAAATCTTTTTCACTCCATCTTTCCATCTCCAATTTGGTCTCCCACTTCTCCTCGTTCCCTCCACCTTCGACACATATATCCTCTTGGTCAATCTTTCCTCATTCATTCTCTCCATGTGCCCAAACCATTTCAAAATACCTTCTTCTGCTCTCTCAACCACGGTCTTTTTATTTCCACACATCTCTCTTACCCTTACTTTACATACTCGATCAAACCACCTCACACCACACATTGTCATGAAACATCTCATTTCCAGCACACCCATCCTCCTGCGCAAATTATCCATAAACCCCCGCCCCGAACCCTACAAATTTTTTGGAAAATTCCTTCAAACAAACCCCTTTTTGCTTTCCGAGATAATGTTTGGGCTTCCCCAATTTTCCCGGTCCCCGGATTTTCGCCCCCCCCCTATATATATATATATAAATTTATATATATTATAAATATTTTATATATATAAATTAATATATTTTATATATATTTAAAAAAAATTTTATAAAAAATATATAAAATTTGGGAAAAGGTTTAAAATTTTGCGGGATCAAGATATTCCTTTGAGTCCCCAGGGGAATATAAAACACGGGAAAAATTCCCAAATTTACTTCCTTGTAATAATCCCCAAAACAAGGGGGGAAAAAGGATAAAAAAAAACATTCAATTGAATAAAACGAAAAGCGAAGCTAGGACGGCCCTTTTTGGGAAAATGTGTTTTTCCAAAAAATACAACGAGGTTTATAAATTATGATTTTTTCAAAATTTTTAACAATAGAGTTTTTTAATTTGTAAAACCATCCTAAAATTAAAATTATAATTTTTGTGTTTTAATAATGAAGATTCTATGATTTTTTCTTCGTAATAGAGTTAGAGTTAACCCAACTGAGATGGCGTTATTCCAGTCAATACAATGATCATAGTTTTTAACATGATTAAACAAGGCATTTGATTCTTGTCCCGTTCTTATACTATATTTATGTTGCTTAAGTCTAACAGAAAGATCCTTACCAGTCTGACCAACATAAAATTTATCACAGTTTCCACAAGGAACTTTATAGATGCAACCAAGAGAATTTTCTGGTGAATTCCTGATTAAGATATTCTTTATAGTATTATTGTTGCTAAAGGCAACATTTACATTAAAGGATTTAAGCAACATGGGAAGCAAAGTGAAATTATTATTAAAAGGGAGAACTAAAAGATTCTTGGTGTCAATGGGAGGTTTGGGCTCAACTCTATAAAATGATTTCTTTGCTAACTTAAGGGATTTATCAATGAAAGATCTAGGGTACTTTAACTTAGATCCAATAGAATATATCTTCTCAAACTCATCATCAATAAACTCTGGACTGCAAATACGTAATGCCCTATAGGAACATAGATTGAAATGATGATAATTTAACTCTGTCATGTTGAGATGAGTAATAATGGATATATGAGCATACATTGGTGGGTTTTCTGTATATGCTAAACTTAAACTTGTTTCCTTGTCTATGGATCATGCAATCTAAAAATGGTAACATACCATTATTTTCATTTTCTACAGTAAATTTGATGGAAGGTACTAAATTGTTAAGTAAGGGAGAAATATTTGTAAATTTTCATTTGTTGGCCAAACACAAAGAACATCATCTACATACCAAAACCAAATTGTATTAGAAGGTGAGATATCCTTTAGTAATTTTGTTTCAAAAAATTTCCATATAAAGATTACTTAGTACAGGTGAAAGAGGGTTACCCATTGCCATACCAAATTTTTGAGCATAATAATCTCTATTAAATTGAAATACACAGTCTTTTATACACAATTTTATCAGTTCAATGAAATTAGACTTTGAAACAGGTAAATGAATATCATCCAAGACATCAAATAAATATTCTAAAAGGTCATCAACTGGAACTTTAGTGAAAAGTGAGGAAACATCAAAGCTAATAGTTTGAAATCAAATTAATATTGATATTGTTTAGCTTGTTGACTAAATCTACATTGTTCATGATATTAGAATTTGATACCTTACCCACTAAAGGGCTTAATAAGGAAACTAACCATTTTGATAATTTATATGTGATGGAGCCTACTGAACTCACTATAGGTCTTGCTGGAAATTTGTTTATGTGTTTTGATAAGTCCATACATATATGGCAATGAAGGGACAAAGATGACAAATTTTGATAAGAGAAATGTTACCTTTCAACAACAACTTCATTTCTTTATTGAAGTGAGAATTAACTGCTTCTAAGGGATTTTTACTAAGTTTAGAATATGTTGTGTTTCATTTAGAAGATCATTCATTTAGATAAATAGTTACTTTTGTCTAAAATCACAACAGTGTTAGCCTTACTGCTTTAGTAATATGTATATCCTTGTCTTTTTTTAAGGTGTTAATAGCTCTTATGAATCTTTTAGGCAATTAGCTTCCACTGGTTTTGACAAACTGGCATACACTAAACCCTTACAAATATTAATATCATCATTACTTAAATTACTGTATTTTTCTAAAATTACAAAAAGACTTTGTGACATCAACACAGATGGTTCTCTGTTAGAGCACACAAAACTTAAACCATAGCCTAATGCACACATGGAATCTTTAGTTTTTATTAGACAGGTTTACCACAAAAGATGGTTTGTGTTCTTGGTCCAGTCGCTGTTTTTCAATAAGATGGTCCAACTTACGATTTAGTGACACTTGTAGCCTATTGCGTTCTTTCCTTAATTCATCATAGCAATAGTCCAACATCCGTTCTTCCAGTGTTCGGTATTGCCATTTGAAAGGCACGTTTCTTCTCTCTTGAAATGCGAAAAGCCTCCTCCATTTCAAGTTTCTTTAATTCAATGTTTTTCTTTAAAATAATATTTTGAAATTGGTCAAATGGTCGACCAGACAGCTGCAACAAACGTTGAGGTAGGACAGATCTTGGCATCACTTGTTCATCAAGGCATTTCCTAAGGAATTCAAATCGTAACTTCAGTTGGTGAGCCTTGATTAGCGATTTGGAGAAAGCAGTAACGAAAGGAGAAAGTCCAGGACAGCTTGTAGAGAAGTAATAGAAGAGCCGTGTGGAATCCATGTTGGAAAGGATCAAAATTTTGCGCGCGATCAAGATATTCCTTTGAGTCCACAGGGAATATAAAACACGAAAAGTTCCCAAGTGCACTTCCTTGTAATAATCACATCATCAGGGGAGACAAAAGAGATAAATATAACATTCAATTGATATAAAACGAAGAGACGAAGCTAGGACGCCTTTTGGTAAACATGTGATTGTCCAAAACATACAACGAGCGTTCATAAACTTATGATTTTACAAATCTTATCAACAATAGAGTTATCTAATTTGTACAGACCATCACTAATATTAAGATTATAATTCTTTGTGTATTTAATAATAGAAGATTCTATGATATTTCTCTTCGTAATAGAGTTAGAGTTAACAACTGAGATGTCGTTGTTCCAGTCAATACAATGATCATAGTTTTTAACATGATTAAACAAGGCATTTGATTCTTGTCCCGTTCTTATACTATATATATGTTGCTTAAGTCTTACTGAAAGATCCTTACCAGTCTGACCAACATAAAATTTACCACAGTTTCCACAAGGAACTTTATATATGCAACCAAGAGAATTTTCTGGTGAATTCCTAATAAAGATATTCTTTATAGTATTATTGTTACTAAAGGCAACATTTACATTAAAGGATTTAAGCAACATGGGAAGCAAAGTGAAATTATTATTAAAAGGGAGAACTAAAAGATTCTTGGCGTCAATGGGAGGTTTGAGCTCAACTCTATAAAATGATTTCTTTGCTAACTTAAGGGATTTATCAATGAAAGATCTAGGGTACTTTAACTTAGATCCAATAGAATATATCTTCTCAAACTCATCATCAATAAACTGTGGACTGCAAATACGTAATGCCCTTGGGAACATAGATTGAAATGATGATAATTTAACTCTGTCATGTTGAGATGAGTAATAATGGATATATGAGCATACATTGGTGGGTTTTCAGTATATGCTAAACTTAAACTTGTTTCCTTGTGTATGGATCATGCAATCTAAAAATGGTAACATACTATTATTTTCATTTTCTACAGTAAATTAGATGGAAGGTACTAAATTGTTAAGTAAGGGGAGAAATACTTGTAAATTTTCATTTGTTGGCCAAACACAAAGAACATCATCTACATACCGAAACCAAATTGTATTAGAAGGTAAGACATCCTTTAGTAATTTTGTCTAAAAAAAATTCCATATAAAGATTACTTAGTACAGGTGAAAGAGGGTTACCCATTGCCATACCAAATTTTTGAGGATAATAATCTCTATTAAATTGGAATACACAGTCTTTTATACACAATTTTATCAGTTCAATGAAATTAGACTTTGAAACAGGTAAATGAATATCATCCAAGACATCAAATAAATATTCTAAAAGGTCATCAACTGGAACTTTAGTGAAAAGTGAGGAAACATTAAAGCTAATTAGTTTGAAATCAAAATTAATATTGATATTGTTTAGCTTGTTGACTAAATCTACATTGTTCATGATATTAGAATTTGATAACTTACCCACTAAAGGGCTTAATAAGGAAACTAACCATTTTGATAATTTATATGTGATGGAGCCTACTGATCTCACTATAGGTAATGCTGGAAAATTTTATTTATGTGTTTTGATAAGTCCATACATATATGGCAATGAATGGGACAAAGATGACAAATCTTTGATAAGAGAAATGTTACCTTTCAAAAACAACTTCATTTCTTTATTGAAGTGAGAATTAAGTGCTTGTAAGGGATTTTTACTAAGTTTAGAATATGTTGTGTTATCATTTAGAATATCATTCATTTTAAATAAATAGTTACTTTTGTCTAAAATGACAACAGTGTTAGCCTTACCTGCTTTAGTCATATGTATTTCCTTGTCTTTTTTTAAGGTGTTAATAGCTCTTATGAATCATTTAGGGCAATTAGCTTCCACCGGTTTTGACAAACTGGCATACACTAAACCCTTACAAATATTAATATCATCATTACTTAAATTACTGTATTTTTCTAAATTACAAAAAGACTTTGTGACATCAACACAGATGGCTTCTCTGTTAGAGCACACAGAACTTAAACCATAGCCTAATGCACACCTGGGATCTTTATCTACTTTTTTATTAGACAGGTTTACCACAAAAGATGGGTTTGTGTTCCTGGTCCAGTCGCTGTTTTCAATAATATAGTCCAACTTACGATTTAGTGACACTTGTAGCCTATTACGTTCTTTCCTTAATTCATCATAGCAGTAGTCCAACATCCAGTTCTTCCAGTGTATCCGTATTGCCATTTGTAAGGCACGTTTCTTCTCTCTTGAAATGCGAAAAGCCTCCTCCATTTCAAGTTTCTTTAATTCAATATTTTTCTTTAAAATAATATTTTGAAATTGGTCAAATGGTCGACCAGACAGCTGCAACAAACGTTGAGGTAGGACAGATCTTGGCATCACTTGTTCATCAAGGCATTTCCTAAGAAAATCAAATTGTACCTTCAGTTGGTGAACCTTGATTAGCGATTTGGTGAAAGCAGTAACGTAAGGAGAAAGTCCAGGACAGTTTGTAGAGAAGTAATAGAAGAGCCGTGTGGAATCCATGTTGGAAAGGAGCACAATTTTGCGCGTGATCAAGATATTCCTATGAGTCCACGGGGAAAATGAAACACGAAAAGTTCCCAAGTGCACTTTCGTGTAATAATCACATAATCAGGGAAGATACAAGAGAGAAACATAACAGTCAGTTGATATACATCGAAGAGACGAAGCTAGGACGCCATTTGGTAAACATATGATTGTCCAAAACATACAACGAGCGTTCAAAACTTATCATTTTACAAATCTTATCAACAATAAAGTTATCTAATTTGTACAGACCATCACTAATATTAGGATTATAATTCTTTTTGTATTTAACAATAGAAGATTCAATGATATTTCTCTTGGTAATAGAGTTAGAGTTAACAACTGAGATGGCGTTACTCCAGTCATTACAATGATCATAGTTTTTAGCATGATTAAACAAGGCATTTGATTCTTGTCCCGTTCTTATACTATATTTATGTTGCTTAAGTCTAACAGAAAGATTCTTACCAGTCTGACCAACATAAGATTTATCACAGTTTCCACAAGGAACTTTATATATGCAACCAAGAGAATTTTCTGGTGCATTCCTGATTAAGATATTCTTTATAGTATTATTGTTGCTAAAGGCAACATTTACATTAAAGGATTTAAGCAACATGGGAAGCAAAGTGAAATTATTATTAAAAGGGAGAGCTAAAAGATTCTTGGCGTCAATGGGAGGTTTGAGCTCAACTCTATAAAACGATTTCTTTGCTAACTTAAGGGATTTATCAATGAAAGATCTAGGGTACTTTAACTTAGATCCAATAGAATATATCTTCTCAAACTCATCATCAATAAACTGTGGACTGCAAATACGTAATGTCCTGAGGAACATAGATTGAAATGATGATAATTTGACTCTGTCATGTTGAGATGAGTAATAATGGATATGTGAGCATACATTGGTGGGTTTTCTGTATAGGCTAAACTTAAACTTGTTTCCTTGTCTATGGATCATGCAATCTAAAAATGGTAACATACCATTATTTTCATTTTCTACAGTAAATTTGATGGAAGGTACTAAATTGTTAAGTAATGGGAGAAATATTTGTAAATTTTCATTTGTTGGCCAAACACAAAGAACATCATCTACATACCGAAACTAAATTGCACTAGAAGTTGAGATATCCTTTAGTAATTTTGTTTTAAAAAATTCCATGTAAAGATTACTTAGTACAGGTGAAAGAGGGTTACCCATATCCATACCAAATTTTTGAGCATAATAATATCCATTAAATTGAAATACACAGTCTTTTATACACAATTTTATCAGTTCAATAAAATTAGACTTTGAAACAGGTAAGTGAATATCATCCAAGACAGCAAATAAATATTCTAAAAGGTCATCAACTGGAACTTTAGTGAAGAGTGACGAAACATCAAAGCTAACTAGTTTGAAATCAAAAATAATATTGATATTGTTTGGCTTATTGACTAAATCTACATTGTTCATGATATTAGGATTTGATATCTTACCCACTAAAGGACTTAATAAGGAAACTAACCACTTTGATAATTTATATGTGATGGAGACTACTGAACTCACTATAGGTCTTGCTGGAAAATCTTGTTTATGTGTTTTGATAAGTCCATACATATATGGCAATGAAGGGGATACATATGACAAATTTTTGATAAGAGAAATGTTACCTTTCAACAACAACTTCATTTCTTTATTGAAGTGATAATTAACTGCTTCTAAGGGATTTTTACTAAGTTTAGAATATGTTGTGTTATCATTTAGAAGATCATTCATTTTAGATAAATAGTTACTTTCTCCTTTCGTTACTGCTTTCTCCAAATCGCTAATCAAGGCTCGCCAACTGAAGTTTCGATTTGAATTTCTTAGGAAATGCCTTGATGAACAAGTGATGCCAAGATCTGTCCTACCTCAACGTTTGTTGCAGCTGTCTGGTCGACCATTTGACCAATCTCAAAATATTATTCTAAAGAAAAATATTGAATTAAAACAACTTGAAATGGAGGAGGCTTTTCGCATTTCAAGAAAGAAGAAACGTGCCTTTCAAATGGCAATACCGACACACTGGAAGAAGCGGATGTTGGACTAATGCTATGATGAATTAAGGAAAGAACGTAATAGGCTACAAGTGTCACTAAATCGTAAGTTGGACCATCTTATTGAAAACAGCGACTGGATAAAGAACACAAACCCATCTTTTGTAGTAAACCTTTCTAGTAAACAGCTAGACAAAAATTCCTTGTGTGCATTAGGCTATGGTTTAAGTTTTGTTTGCTCTAACAGAGAAGCCAGCTGTGTTGATATCACAAAGTCTTTTTCTAAATTAGAAAAATACAGTAATTTAGGTAATGATGATATTAATATTTGCAAGGGTTTAGTGTATGCCAGTTTGTCAAAACCATTGGAAGCTAATTGCCCTTAAAGATTCATAAGAGCTATTAATACCTTAAAAAAAGACAAGGATATACATATTACCAAAGCAGATAAGGCTAACACTATTGTGATTTTAGACAAAAGTAACTATTTATCTAAAATGAATGATCTTCTAAATGATAACGCAACTTATTCTAAACTTTGTAAAAATCTCTTACAAGCAGTTAATTCTCACTTCAATAAAGAAATGAAGTTGTTGTTAAAAGGTAACATTTCTCTTATCAAAAATCTGTCATCTTTGTCCCCTTCATTGCCATACATGTATGGACTTATCAAAACACATAAACAAAATTTTCCAGCAAGACCTATAGTGAGTTCAGTAGGCTCCATCACATATAAATTATCAAAATGGTTAGTTTCCTTATTAAGCCCTTTAGTGGGTAAGGTAGGAAATTCTAATATCATGAACAATGTAGATTTAGTCAATAAGCTAAACAATATCAATATTAATTTTGATTTTAAGCTAGTTAGCTTTGATGTTTCCGCACTTTTCACTAAAGTTCCAGTTGATGACCTTTTAGAATATTTATTTGATGTCTTGGATGATATTCATTTACCTGTTTCAAAGTCTAATTTCATTGAATTGATAAAATTGTGTTTAAAAGACTGTGTATTTCAATTTAATGGAGATTATTATGCTCAAAAATTTGGTAAGGCAATGGGCTAACCCTCTTTCACCTGTACTAAGTAATCTTTATATGGAAGTTTTTGAAACAAAATTACTAAAGGATGTCTTACCTTCTAATGCAATTTGGTTTCGGTATGTAGATGATGTTCTTTGTGTTTGGCCAACAAATGAAAATTTACAAATATTTCTCCCCTTACTTAACAATTTAGTACCTTCCATCAAATTTCCTGTAGAAAATGAAAATAATGGTATGTTAACAGTTTAGATTGCATGATCCATACACAAGGAAACAAGTTTAAGTTTAGCATATACAGAAAACCCACCAATGTATGCTCACATATCCATTATTACTCATCTCAACATGACAGAGTTAAATTATCATCATTTCAATTTACTCTCCTAAGGGCATTACGTACTTGCAGTCCAGAGTTTATTGATGATGAGTTTGAGAAGATAAATTCTATTGGATCTAAGTTAAAGTACCCTAGAACTTTCAATGATAAATCCCTTAAGTTAGCAAAGAAATAATATTATAGAGTTGAGCTCAAACCTCCCATTGACGCCAAGAATCTTTTAGTTCTCCCTTTTAATAATAATTTCACTTTGCTTCCCATGTTGCTTAAATCCTTTAATGTAAATGTTGCCTTTAGCAACAATAATACTATAAAGAATATCTTAATCAGGAATTCACCAGAAAATTCTCTTGGTTGCATATATAAAGTTCCTTGTGGAAACTGTGATAAATTTTATGTTGGTCAGACTGGTAAGGATCTTTCTGTTAGACTTAAGCAACATAAATATAGTATAAGAACGGGACAAGAATCAAATGCTTTGTTTAATCATGTTAAAAACTATGATCATTGTATTGACTGGAGTAACGCCATCTCAGTTGTTAACTCTAACTATATTACCAAGAGAAATATCACTGAATCTTCTATTATTAAATACAAAAAGAATTATAATCTTAATATTAGTGATGGTCTATACAAATTAGATAACTTTATTGTTGATAAGATTTGTAAAATGATAAGTTTATGAACTCTTGTTCTATGTTTTGGACAATCACATGTTTACCAAATGGCGTCTTAGCTTCGTTTCTTCGGTGTATATAAACTGACTGTTATATCTCTCTCTTGTGTCTCCCCTGATGATTTGATTATTACACGAAAGTGCACTTGGGAACTTTTCGTGTTACACTTAAGCAACATAAATATAGTATAAGAACGGGACAAGAATATAGTATAAGAACGGGACAATATATATATATATATATATATATATATATATATATATATATATATATATATATATATATATATATATATATATATATATATATATATATATATATATATATATATATTTCTTTTTTTTTTTCTTTGTTGCTGTCTCCCGCGTTTGCGAGGTAGCGCAAGGAAACAGACGAAAGAAATTGCCCAACCCACCCCATACACATGTATATACATACGTCCACACACACGCAAATATACATACCTACACAGCTTTCCATGGTTTACCCCAGACGCTTCACATGCCTTGATTCAATCCACTGACAGCACGTCAACCCCGGTATACCACATCGCTCCAATTCACTCTATTCCTTGCCCTCCTTTCACCCTCCTGCATGTTCAGGCCCCGATCACACAAAATCTTTTTCACACCATCTTTCCACCTCCAATTTGGTCTCCCTCTTCTCCTCGTTCCCTCCACCTCCGACACATATATCCTCTTGGTCAATCTTTCCTCACTCATTCTCTCCATGTGACCAAACCATTTCAAAACACCCTCTTCTGCTCTCTCAACCACGCTCTTTTTATTTCCACACATCTCTCTTACCCTTACGTTACTTACTCGATCAAACCACCTCACACCACACATTGTCCTCAAACATCTCATTTCCAGCACATCCATCCTCCTGCGCACAACTCTATCCATAGTCCACGCCTCGCAACCATACAACATTGTTGGAACCACTATTCCTTCAAACATACCCATTTTTGCTTTCCGAGATAATGTTCTCGACTTCCACACATTCTTCAAGGCTCCCAGAATTTTCGCCCCCTCCCCCACCCTATGATCCACTTCCGCTTCCATGGTTCCATCCGCTGCCAGATAAACTCCCAGATATCTAAAACACTTCACTTCCTCTAGTTTTTCTCCATTCAAACTCACCTCCCAATTGACTTGACCCTGAACCCTACTGTACCTAGTAACCTTGCTCTTATTCACATTTACTCTTAACTTTCTTCTTTCACACACTTTACCAAACTCAGTCACCAGCTTCTGCAGTTTCTCACATGAATCAGCCACCAGCGCTGTATCATCAGCGAACAACAACTGACTCACTTCCCAAGCTCTCTCATCCCCAACAGACTTCATACTTGCTCCTCTTTCCAAAACTCTTGCATTCACCTCCCTAACAACCCCATCCATAAACAAATTAGACAACCATGGAGACATCACACACCCCTGTCGCAAACCTACATTCACTGAGAATCAATCACTTTCCTCTCTTCCTACACGTACACATGCCTTACATCCTCGATAAAAACTTTTCACTGCTTCTAACAACTTGCCTCCCACACCATATATTCTTAATACCTTCCACAGAGCATCTCTATCAACTCTATCATATGCCTTCTCCAGATCCATAAATGCTACATACAAATCCATTTGCTTTTCTAAGTATTTCTCACATACATTTTTCAAAGCAAACACCTGATCCACACATCCTCTACCACTTCTGAAACCACACTGCTCTTCCACAATCTGATGCTCTGTACATGCCTTCACCCTCTCAATCATATACCCTCCCATATAATTTGCCAGGAATACTCAACAAACTTATACCTCTGTAATTTGAGCACTCACTCTTATCCCCTTTGCCTGTGTACAACGGCACTATGCACGCATTCCGCCAATCCTTAGGCACCTCATCATGAGTCATACATACATTAAATAACCTTACCAACCAGTCAACAATACAGTCACCCACATTTTTAATGAATTCCACTGCAATACCATCCAAACCTGCTGCATTGCCGGCTTTCATCTTCCGCAAAGCTTTTACTACCTCTTCTCTGTTTACCAAATCATTTTCCCTAACCCTCTCACTTTGCACACCACCTCGACCAAAACACCCTATATCTGCCACTCTATCATCAAACACATTCAACAAACCTTCAAAATACTCACTCCATCTCCTCACATCACCGCTACTTGTTATCACCTCCACATTTGCGCCCTTCACTGAAGTTCCCTTTTGCTCCCTTGTCTTACGCACTTTATTTACCTCCTTCCAGAACATCTTTTTATTCTCCCTAAAACTGAGAATACACATATATATATATATATATATATATATATATATATATATATATATATATATATATATATATATATATATATATATATATATATATATATATATATATATTTATATATATATATATATATATACATATATATATATATATATATATATATATATATATATATATATATATATATATATATATATATATATATATATATATATATATATTTTTTTTTTTTTATTTTTTTTTTTTCTTTGTCGCTGTCTCCCGCGTTTGCGAGGTAGCGCAAGGAAACAGACGAAAGAGATGGCCCAACCCATCCCCATACACATGTATATACATACGTCCGCACACGCAAATATACATACCTACACAGCTTTCCATGGTTTACCCCAGACGCTTCACATGCCTTGATTCAATCCACTGACAGCACGTCAACCCCGGTATACCACATCGCTCCAATTCACTCTATTCCTTGCCCTCCTTTCACCCTCCTGCATGTTCAGGCCCCGATCACACAAAATCTTTTTCACTCCATCTTTCCACCTCCAATTTGGTCTCCCTCTTCTCCTCGTTCCCTCCACCTCCGACACATATATTCTTTTGGTCAATCTTTCCTCACTCATTCTCTCCATGTGCCCGAACCATTTCAAAACACCCTCTTCTGCTCTCTCAACCACGCTCTTTTTATTTCCACTAATCTCTCTTACCCTTACGTTACTTACTCGATCAAACCACCTCACACCACATATTGTCCTCAAACATCTCATTTCCAGCACATCCATCCTCCTGCGCACAACTCTATCCATAGCCCACGTCTCAAAACCATACAACATTGTTGGAACCACTATTCCTTCAAACATACCCATTTTTGCTCTCCGAGATAACGTTCTCGACTTCCACACATTCTTCAAGGCTCCCAGAATTTTCGCCCCCTCCCCCACCCTATGATCCACTTCCGCTTCCATGGTTCCATCCGCTGCCAGATCCACTCACAGATATCTAAAACACTTCACTTCCTCCAGTTTTTCTCCATTCAAACTCACCTCCCAATTGACTTGACCCTCAACACTACTGTACCTAATAACCTTGCTCTTATTCACATTTACTCTTAACTTTCTTCTTTCACACACTTTACCAAACTCAGTCACCAGCTTCTGCTGTTTCTCACATGAATCAGCCACCAGCGCTGTATCATCAGCGAACAACAACTGACTCACTTCCCAAGCTCTCTCATCCCCAACAAACTTCATACTTGCCCCTCTCTCCAAAACTCTTGCATTCACCTCCCTAACAACCCCATCCATAAACAAATTAAACAACCATGGAGAAATCACACACACCTGACGCAAACCTACATTCACTGAGAACCAATCACTTTCCTCTCTTCCTACACGTACACATGCCTTACATCGTCGATAAAAACTTTTCACTGATTCTAACAACTTGCCTCCCACACCATATATTCTTAATACCTTCCACAGGGCATCTCTATCAACTCTATCATATGGCTTCTCCAGATCCATAAATGCTACATACAAATCCATTTGCTTTTCTAAGTATTTCTCACATACATTCTTCAAAGCAAACACCTGATCCACACATCCTCCACCACTTCTGAAACAACACTGCCTTTCCCCAATCTGATGCTCTGTACATGCCTTCACCCTCTCAATCATATACCCTCCCATATAATTTGCCAGGAATACTCAACAAACTTATACCTCTGTAATTTGAGCACTCACTCTTATCCCCTTTGCCTTTGTGCAATGGCACTATGCACGCATTCCGCCAATCCTCAGGCACCTCATCATGAGTCATACATACATTAAATAACCTTACCAACCAGTTAACAATACAGTCACCCCCTTTTTTAATAAATTCCACTGCAATACCATCCAAACCTGCTGCCTTGCCGGCTTTCATCTTCCGCAAAGCTTTTACTACCTCTTCTCTGTTTACCAAATTATTTTCCCTAACCCTCTCACTTTGCACACCATCTCGACCAAAACACCCTATATCTGCCACTCTATCATCAAACACATTCAACAAACCTTCAAAATCCTCACTCCATCTCCTTCTCACATCACCACTACTTGTTATCACCTCCCCATTTGCGCCCTTCACTGAAATTCCCATTTGCTCCCTTGTCTTACGCACTTTATTTACCTCCTTCCAGAACATCTTTTTATTCTCCCTAAAATTTAATGATACTCTCTCACCCCAACTCTCATTTGCCCTTTTTTTTCACCTCTTGCACCTTTCTCTTGACCTCCTGTCTCTTTCTTTTATACATCTCAAACTCAATTTCATTTTTTCCCTGCAAAAATCGTCCAAATGCCTCTCTCTTCTCTTTCACTAATACTCTTACTTCTTCATCCCACCACTCACTACGCTTTCTAATCAACCCACCTCCCACTCTTCTTATGGCACAAGCATCTTTTGCGCAATCCATCACTGATTCCCTAAATACATCCCATTCCTCCCCCACTCCCCTTACTTCCATTGTTCTCACCTTTTTCCATTCTGTACTCAGTCTCTCCTGGTACTTCCTCACACAAGTCTCCTTCCCAAGCTCACTTACTCTCACCATCCTCTTCACCCCAACATTCACTCTTCTTTTCTGAAAACCCACACGAATGTTCACCTTAGCCTCCACAAGATAATAATCAGACATCCCTCCAGTTGCACCTCTCAGCACATTAACATCCAAAAGTCTCTCTTTCGCGCGCCTGTCAATTAACACGTAATCCAATAACGCTCTCTGGCCATCTCTCCTACTTACATAAGTATACTTATGTATATCTCGCTTTTTAAACCAGGTATTCCCAATCATCAGTCCTTTTTCAGCACATAAATCTACAAGCTCTTCACCATTTCCATTTACAACACTGAACACCCCATGTATACCAATTATTCCCTCAACTGCCACATTACTCACCTTTGCATTCAAATCACTCATCGCTATATATATATATATATATATATATATATATATATATATATATATATATATATATATATATATATATATATATATATATATATATATATATATATATATATATATATATATATATATATATATATATGTATATATATGTATATATATATGTATATATATATATATGTATATATATATATATATATATATATATATATATATATATATATATATATATATATATATATATATATATATATATATATATATATTTATATATATATACATATTTATGTATATATATATGTATATATATATATATATACATATATATATATATATATATATATATTTTTCTTTTTTCTTTCAAACTATTCGCCATTTCCCGCATTAGCGAGGTAGCGTCAAGAACAGAGGACTGGGCCCCGAGGGAATACCCTCACCCGGCCCAATTCTCCGCTCCCTCCCCTGGAAAATTAAAAAAAAAAGGAGAGGGTAGGATTTCCAGCCCCCCGCTCCCTCCCCTTTTAGTCGCCTTCTACGACACGCAGGGAATACGTGGGAAGTATTCTTTCTCCCCTATCCCCAGGGTTAATATATATATATATATATATATATATATATATATATATATATATATATATATATATATATATATATATATATATATATATATATATATATATATATATATATATATATATATATATATATATATAAATATATATATATATATATATATATATATATATATATATATATATATATATATATATATCACCGCTACTGGAATGAGTATTTTGAAGGTTTGTTGAATGTGTCTGATGACAGAGTGGCAGATATAGGGTGTTTTGGTCGAGGTGGTGTGCAAAGTGAGAGGGTTAGGGAAAATGATTTGGTAAACAGAGAAGAGGTAGTAAAAGCTTTGCGGAAGATGAAAGCCGGCAAGGCAGCAGGTTTGGATGGTATTGCAGTGGAATTTATTAAAAAAGGGGGTGACTGTATTGTTGACTGGTTGGTAAGGTTATTTAATGTATGTATGACTCATGGTGAGGTGCCTGAGGATTGGCGGAATGCGTGCATAGTGCCATTGTACAAAGGCAAAGGGGATAAGAGTGAGTGCTCAAATTACAGAGGTATAAGTTTGTTGAGTATTCCTGGTAAATTATATGGGAGGGTATTGATTGAGAGGGTGAAGGCATGTACAGAGCATCAGATTGGGGAAGAGCAGGGCGGTTTCAGAAGTGGTAGAGGATGTGTGGATCAGGTGTTTGCTTTGAAGAATGTATGTGAGAAATACTTAGAAAAGCAAATGGATTTGTATGTAGCATTTATGGATCTGGAGAAGGCATATGATAGAGTTGATAGAGATGCTCTGTGGAAGGTATTAAGAATATATGGTGTGGGAGGCAAGTTGTTAGAAGCAGTGAAAAGTTTTTATCGAGGATGTAAGGCATGTGTACGTGTAGGAAGAGAGGAAAGTGATTGGTTCTCAGTGAATGTAGGTTTGCGGCAGGGGTGTGTTATGTCTCCATGGTTGTTTAATTTGTTTATGGATGGGGTTGTTAGGGAGGTAAATGCAAGAGTCCTGGAAAGAGGGGCAAGTATGAAGTCTGTTGGGGATGAGAGAGCTTGGGAAGTGAGTCAGTTGTTGTTCGCTGATGAGACAGCGCTGGTGGCTGATTCATGTGAGAAACTGCAGAAGCTGGTGACTGAGTTTGGTAAAGTGTGTGGAAGAAGAAAGTTAAGAGTAAATGTGAATAAGAGCAAGGTTATTAGGTACAGTAGGGGTGAGGGTCAAGTCAATTGGGAGGTGAGTTTGAATGGAGAAAAACTGGAGGAAGTGAAGTGTTTTAGATATCTGGGAGTGGATCTGTCAGCGGATGGAACCATGGAAGCGGAAGTGGATCATAGGGTCGGGGAGGGGGCGAAAATTTTGGGAGCCTTGAAAAATGTGTGGAAGTCGAGAACATTATCTCGGAAAGCAAAAATGGGTATGTTTGAAGGAATAGTGGTTCCAACAATGTTGTATGGTTGCGAGGCGTGGGCTATGGATACAGATGTGCGCAGGAGGATGGATGTGCTGGAAATGAGATGTTTGAGGAAAATGTGTGGTGTGAGGTGGTTTGATCGAGTAAGTAACGTAAGGGTAAGAGAGATGTGTGGAAATAAAAAGAGCGTGGTTGAGAGAGCAGAAGAGTGTGTTTTGAAATGGTTTGGGCACATGGAGAGAATGAGTGAGGAAAGACTGACCAAGAGGATATATGTGTCGGAGGTGGAGGGAACGAGGAGAAGAGGGAGACCAAATTGGAGGTGGAAAGATGGAGTGAAAAAGATTTTGTGTGATCGGGGCCTGAACATGCAGGAGGGTGAAAGGAGGGCAAGGAATAGAGTGAATTGGAGCGATGTGGTATACAGGGGTTGACGTGCTGTCAGTGGATTGAATCAAGGCATGTGAAGCGTCTGGGGTAAACCATGGAAAGCTGTGTAGGTATGTATATTTGCGTGTGTGGACGTATGTATATACATGTGTATGGGGGTGGGTTGGGCCATTTCTTTCGTCTGTTTCCTTGCGCTACCTCGCAAACGCGGGAGACAGCGACAAAGTATAAAAAAAAAAAAAAAAATATATATATATATATATATATATATATATATATATATATATATATATATATATATATATATATATATATATATATATATATATATATATATATATATATATATATATATATATGGGGGTGTGTGATGTCTCCATGGTTGTTTAATTTGTTTATGGATATGGTTGTTAGGGAGGTAAATGCAAGACTTTTGGAAAGAGGGGCAAGTATGAAGTCTGTTGGGGATGAGAGAGCTTGGGAAGTGAGTCAGTTGTTGTTCGCTGATGATACAGGGCTGGTGGCTGATTCATATGAGAAACTGCAGAAGCTGGTGACTGAGTTTGGTAAAGTGTGTGGAAGAAGAAAGTTAAAAGTAAATATGAATAAGAGCAAGGTTATTAGGTACAGTAGGGTTGAGGGTCAAGTCAATTGGGAGGTGAGTTTGAATGGAGAAAAACTGGAGGAAGTGAAGTGTTTTAGATATCTCGGAGTGGATCTGGCAGCGGATGGAACCATTGAAGCGGAAGTGGATCATAGTGTGGGGGAGGGGGCGAAAATTCTGGGGGCCTTGAAGAATGTGTGGAAGTCGAGAACATTATCTCGGAAAGCAGAAATGGGTATGTTTGAAGGAATAGTGGTTCCAACAATGTTGTATGGTTGCGAGGCGTGGGCTATGGATAGAGTTGTCCGCAGGAGGATGGATGTGCTGGAAATGAGATGTTTGAGGACAATGTGTCGTGTGAGGTGGTTTGATCGAGTGAGTAACGTAATGGTAAGAGAGATGTGTGGAAATAGAAAGAGCGTGGTTGAGAGAGCAGAAGAGGGTGTTTTGAAGTGGTTTAGGCACATGGAGAGAATGAGTGAGGAAAGATTGACCAAGAGGATATATGTGTCGGAGGTGGAGGGTACGAGGAGAAGAGGGAGACCAAATTGGAGGTGGAAAGATGGAGTGAAAAAGATTTTGTGTGGTCGGGGCCTGAACATGCAGGAGGGTGAAAGGAGGGCAAGGAATAGAGTGAATTGGAGCGATGTGGTATACCGGGGTTGACGTACTGTCAGTGGATTGAATCAAGGCATGTGAAGCGTCTGGAGTAAACCATGGAAAGCTGTGTAGGTATGTATATTTGCGTGTGTGGACGTATGTATATACATGTGTATGGGGGGGGGGGTGGGGCCATTTTTTTCGTCTGTTTCCTTGCGCTACCTCGCAAACGCGGGAGACAGCGACAAAGTATAAGTATAATAATAATATATATATATATATATATATATATCAATATATATATATATATATATATATATATATATATATATATATATATATATATATATATATATATATATATATATATATATATATATATATATATATATATATATATATATATATATATATATATATATATATATATATATATATATATATATACTTGACTTCATACTTGCCCCTGTTTCCAAAACTCTTGCATTCACCTCCTTAACAACCCCATCCATAAACAAATTAAACAACCATGGAGACATCACACACCCCTGCCGCAAACCTACATTCACTGAGAACCAATCACTTTCCTCTCTTCCTACACGTTCATATGCCTTACATCCTCGATAAAAACTTTTCACTGCTTCTAACAACTTGCCTACCACACCATATATTCTTAATACCTTCCACAGAGCATCTCTATCAACTCTATCATATGCCCTCTCCAGATCCATAAATGCTACATACAAATCCATTTGCTTTTCTAAGTATGAAGTCTGTTGGGGATGAGAGAGCTTGGGAAGTGAGTCAGTTGTTGTTCGCTGATGATACAGCGCTGGTGGCTGATTCATGTGAGAAACTGCAGAAGCTGGTGACTGAGTTTGGTAAAGTGTGTGAAAGAAGAAAGTTAAGAGTAAATGTGAATAAGAGCAAAGTTATTAGGTACAGTAAGGTTGAGGGTCAAGTCAATTGCGAGGTGAGTTTGAATGGAGAAAAACTGGAGTAAGTGAAGTGTTTTAGATATCTGGGAGTGGATCTGTCAGCGGATGGAACCATGGAAGCGGAAGAGGATCATAGGGTGGGGGAGGGGGCGAAAATTCTGGGAGCATTGAAGAATGTGTGGAAGTCGAGAACATTATCTCGGAAAGCAAAAATGGGTATGTTTGAAGGAATAGTGGTTCCAACAATGTTGTATGGTTGCGAGGCGTGGTCTATGGATAGAGTTGTGCGCAGGAGGATGGATGTGCTGGAAATGAGATGTTTGAGGACAATGTGTGGTGTGAGGTGGTTTGATCGAGTAAGTAACGTTAGGGTAAGAGAGATGTGTGGAAATAAAAAGAGCGTGGTTGAGAGAGCAGAAGAGGGTGTTTTGAAATGGTTCGGGCACATGGAGAGAATGAGTGAGGAAAGATTGACCAAGAGAATATATGTGTCGGAGGTGAAGGGAACGAGGAGAAGAGGGAGACCAAATTGGAGGTGGAAAGATGGAGTGAAAAAGATTTTGTGTGATCGGGGCCTGAACATGCAGGAGGGTGAAAGGAAGGCAAGGAATAGAGTGAATTGGAGCGATGTGGTATACCGGGGTTGACGTGCTGTCAGTGGATTGAATCAAGGCATGTGAAGCGTCTGGGGTAAACCATGGAAAGCTGTGTAGGTATGTATATTTGCGTGTGTGGACGTATGTATATATATGTGTATGGGGGTGGGTTGGGTCATTTCTTTCGTCTGTTTCCTTGCGCTACCTCGCAAACGCGGGAGACAGCGAGAAAGCAAAAAAAGAAAATATATATGTATATATATATATATATATATATATATATATATATATATATATATATATATATATATATATATATATATATATATATATATATATATATATATATATATACATATATTATATATATATATATATATATATATATATATATATATATATATATATATATATATATATATATATATATATATATATATATTTTTTTTTTTTCAAACTATTCGCCATTTCCCGCGTTAGCGAGGTAGCGTTAAGAACAGAGGACTGGGCCATGGAGGGAATATCCTCACCTGGCCCCCTTCTCTGTTCCTTCTTTTGGAAAATTAAAAAAAAATTGAGAGGGGAGGATTTCCAGCCCCCCGCTCCCTCCCCTTTTAGTCGCCTTCCACGACACGCCGGGAATACGTGGAAAGTATATATATATATATATATTTATATATATATATATATATATATATATATATATATATATATATATATATATATATATATATATATATATATATATATATATATATATATATATATCCCTGGGAATAGGGGAAAAAGAATACTTTCCACGCATTCCTCACGTGTCGTAGAAGGTGACTAAAGGGGACGGGAGCGGGGGGCCAGAAACCCTCCCCTCCTTGCATTTTAACTTTCTAAAAGGGGAAACAGAAGAAGGAGTCACGCGAGGAGTGCTCATCCTCCTCGAAGGCTCAGACTGGGGTGTCTAAATTTGTGTGGATGTAACCAAGATGAGAAAAAAGGAGGGATAGGTAGTATGTTTGAGGAAAGGAACCTGGATGTTTTGGCTCTGAGTGAAACGAAGCTTAAGGGTAAAGGGGAAGAGTGGTACGGGAATGTCTTGGGAGTAAAGTCAGGGGTCAGTGAGAAGACAAGAGCAAGGGAAGGAGTAGCACTACTTCTGAATCAGGAGTTGTGGGAGTATGTGATAGAGTATAAGAAAGTAAACTCTAGATTGATATGGGTAAAACTGAAAGTTGATGGAGAGAGATGGTGATTATTGGTGCATATGCACCTGGGCATGAGAAGAAAGATAATGAGAGGCAAAGTGTTTTGGGAGCAGCTGAAAGAGTGTGTTAGTGGTTTTGATGCACGAGACCGGGTTATAGTGATGGGTGATTTGAATGCAAAGGTGAGTAATGTGGCAGTTGAGGGAATTATTGGTATACATGGAGTGTTCAGTGTTGTAAATGGAAATGGTGAAGAGCTTGTAGATTTATGTGCTGAAAAAGGATTGGTGATTGGGAATACCTGGTTTAAAAAGCGAGGTATACATAATTATACGTATGTAAGTAAGAGAGATGGCCAGAGAGCATTATTGGATTACGTGTTAATTGATAAACGCACGAAAGAGAGACTTTTGGATGTTAATGTGCTGAGAGGTGCAACTGGAGGGTTGCGATCATTATCTTGTGGAGGCGAAGGTGAAGATTTGTGGGGGTTTTCAGAAAAGAAGAATGTTGGGGTGAAGAGAGTGGTGAGAGTAAGTGAGCTTGGGAAGGAGACTTGTGTGAGGAAGTACCAGGAGAGACTGAGTACAGAATGGAAAAAGGTGAGAACAATGGAAGTAATAGGAGTGGGGGAGGAATGGGATGTACTTAGGGAAGCAGTGATGGCTTGCGCAAAAGATGCTTGTGGCATGAGTAGCGTGGGAGGTGGGTTTATTAGAATAGGTAGTGAGTGGTGGGATGAAGAAGTAAGATTATTAGTGAAAGAAAAGATAGAGGCATTTGGACGATTTTTGCTGGGAAAAAATGCAAATGAGTGGGAGAGGTGTAAAAGAAAGAGGCAGGAGGTCAAGAGACAGGTGCAAGAGGTGAAAAAGAGGGCAAATAAGAGTTGGTGTGAGAGAGTATCATTAAATTTCAAGGAGAATGAAAGATGTTTTGGAAGGAGGTAAATAAAGTGCGTAAGACAAGGGAACAAATGGGAACTTCAGTGAAGGGGGCTAATGGGGAGGTGATAACAAGTAGTGGTGATGTAAGAAGGAGATGGAGTGAGTATTTTGAAGGTTTCTTGAATGTGTTTGATGATAGAGTGGCAGATATAGGGTGTTTTGGTCGAGGTGGTGTGCAAAGTGAGAGGGTTAGGGAAAATGATTTGGTAAATAAAGAAGAGGTAGTAAAAGCTTTACGGAAGATGAAAGCCGGTAAGGCAGCAGGTTTGGATGGTATTGTAGTGGAATTTATTAAAAAAGGTGGTGACTGTATTGTTGACTGGTTGGTAAGGATATTCATCGTATGTATGATTCATGGTGAGGTGCCTAAGGATTGGCGGAATGCTTGCATAGTGCCATTGTACAATGGCAAAGGGGATAAGAGTGAGTGCTCAAATTACAGAGGTATATGTTTGTTAAGTATTCCTGGTAAATTGTATGGGAAGGTATTGATTGAGAGGGTGAAGGCATGTACAGAGCATCAGATTGGGAAGAGCAGTGTGGTTTCAGAAGTGGTAGAGGATGTGTGGATCAGGTGTTTGCTTTGAAGAATCTATGTGAGAAATACTTAGAATAACAAATGGATTTGTATGTTGTATTTATGGATCTGGAGAAGGCATATGATAGAGTTGATAGAGATGCTCTGTGGAAGGTATTAAGAATATATCGTGTGGGAGACAAGTTGTTAGAAGCAGTGAAAAGTTTTTATCGAGGATGTAAGGCATGTGTCCGTGAAGGAAGAGAGGAAAGTGATTGGTTCTCAGTGAATGTAGGTTTGCGGCAGGGGTGTGTGATGTCTCCATGGTTGTTTAATTTGTTTATGGATGGGGTTGTTAAGGAGGTGAATGCAAGAGTTTTGGAAAGAGGGGCAAGTATGAAGTCTGTTGTGGATGAGAGAGCTTGGGAAGTGAGTCAGTTGTTGTTCGCTGATGATACAGCACTGGTGGCTGATTCATGTGGGAAACTTCAGAAGCTGGTGACTGAGTTTGGTAAAGTTTGTGAATGAAGAAAGTTAAGAGTAAATGTGAATAAGAGCAAGGTTATTAGGTACAGTAGGGTTGAGGGTCAAGTCAATTGGCAGGTAAGTTTGGATGGACAAAAACTGGAGGAAGTAAAGTGTTTTAGATGTCTGTGAATGGATCTGGCGGCGGATGGAACCATGGAAGCGGAAGTGAATCATAGGGTGGGGGAGGGGGCGAAAATCCTGGAAGCCCTGAAGAATGTGTGGAAGTCGAGAACATTATCTCGGAAAGCAAAAATGGGTATGTTTGAAGGAATAGTGGTTCCAACAATGTTGTATGGTTGCGAGGCGTGGGCTATGGATATAGTTGTGCGCAGGAGAATGGATGTCCTGGAAATGAGATGTTTGAGGACAATGTGTGGTGTGAGGTGGTTTGATCGAGTAAGTAATGTTAGGGTAAGAGAGATGTGTGGAAATAAAAAGAGCGTGGTTGAGAGAGCAGAAGAGGTTGTTTTGAAATGGTTTGGGCACATGGAGAGAATGAGTGAGGAAAGATTGACCAGGAGCATATATGTGTCGGAGGTGGAGGGAACGAGAAGTGGGAGACCAAATTGGAGGTGGAAAGATGGAGTGAAAAAGATTTTGTGTGATCGGGGCCTAAACATGCAGTAGGGTGAAAGGAGGGCAAGGAATAGAGTGAATTGGATCGATGTGGTATACCGGGGTTGACGTGCTGTCAGCGGATTGAATCAGGGCATGTGAAGCGTCTGGGGTAAACCATGGAAAGTTGTGTGGTGCCTGGATGTGGAAAGGGAGCTGTGGTTTCGGGCATTATTACGTGGCAGCTAGAGACTGATTCTGAACGAATGGGGCCTTTGTTGTCTTTTCCTAGTGCTACCTCGCACACATGAGGGGGGAGGGGGAAGGTATTCCATGTGTGGCGAGGAGGCGATGGGAGTGAATGAGGGCAGACAGTGTGAATTGTGTGCATGGGTATATATGCATATGTCTGAGTATGTATATATATGTGTACATTGAGATGTATAGGTATGTTTATTTGCGTGTGTGGACGTGTGTGTGTATACATTGTATATGGGGGTGGGTTGGGCCATTTTTTTCGTCTGTTTCCCTGCGCTACCTCGCAAACGCGGGAGACAGCGACAAAGCAAAATAAATAATAAATGATAAATATATATATATATATATATATATATATATATATATATATATATATATATATATATATATATATATATATATATATACATATATATATATATTTATATATATATATATATATATATATATATATATATATATATATATATATATATATATATATATATATATATATATATATATATATATATATATTTATATATATATATATATATATATATATATATATATATATATATATATATATATATATATATATATATATATATATATATATATATATATATATATATATATATATATATGACTCATGGTGAGGTGCCTGAGGATTGGCGGAATGCGTGCATAGTGCCATTGTACAAAGGCAAAGGGGATAAGAGTGAGTGCTCAAATTACAGAGGTATAAGTTTGTTGAGTATTCCTGGTAAATTATATGGGAGGGTATTGATTGAGAGGGTGAAGGCATGTACAGAGCATCAGATTGGGGAAGAGCAGTGTGGTTTCAGAAGTGGTAGAGGATGTGTGGATCAGGTGTTTGCTTTGAAGAATGTATGTAAGAAATACTTAGAAAAGCAAATGGATTTGTATGTAGCATTTATGGATCTGGAGAAGGCATATGATAGAGTTGATAGAGATGCTCTGTGGAAGGTATTAAGAATATATGGTGTGGGAGGAAAGTTGTTAGAAGCAGTGAAAAGTTTTTATCGAGGATGTAAGGCATGTGTACGTGTAGGAAGAGAGGAAAGTGATTGGTTCTCAGTGAATGTAGGTTTGCGGCAGGGGTGTGTGATGTCTCCATGGTTGTTTAATTTCTTTATGGATGGGGTTGTTAGGGAGGTAAATGCAAGAGTTTTGGAAAGAGGGGCAAGTATGAAGTCTGTTGGGGATGAGAGAGCTTGGGAAGTGAGTCAGTTGTTGTTCGCTGATGATACAGCGCTGGTGGCTGATTCATGTGAGAAACTGCAGAAGCTGGTGACTGAGTTTGGTAAAGTGTGTGGAAGAAGAAAGTTAAGAGTAAATGTGAATAAGAGCAAGGTTATTAGGTACAGTAGGGTTGAGGGTCAAGTCAATTGGGAGGTGAGTTTGAATGGAGAAAAACTGGAGGAAGTGAAGTGTTTTAGATATCTGGGAGTGGATCTGGCAGCGGATGGAACCATGGAAGCGGAAGTGGATCATAGGGTGGGGGAGAGGCCGAAAATTCTGGGGGCCTTGAAGAATGTGTGGAAGTCGAGAACATTATCTCGGAAAGCAAAAATGGGTATGTTTGAAGGAATAGTGGTTCCAACAATGTTGTATGGTTGCGAGGCGTGGGCTATGGATAGAGTTGTGCGCAGGAGGATGGATGTGCTGGAGATGATATGTTTGAGGACAATGTGTGGTGTGAGGTGGTTTGATCGAGTGAGTAACGTAAGGGTTAGAGAGATGTGTGGAAATAAAAAGAGCGTGGTTGAGAGAGCAGAAGAGGGTGTTTTGAAGTGGTTTGGGCACATGGAGAGGATGAGTGAGGAAAGATTGACCAAGAAGATATATGTGTCGGAGGTGGAGGGAGCAAGGAGAAGAGGGTGACCAAATTGGAGGTGGAAAGATGGAGTGAAAAACATTTTGTGTGATCGGGGCCTGAACATGCAGGAGGGTGAAAGGAGGGCAAGGAATAGAGTGAATTGGAGCGATGTGGTATACCGGGGTTGACGTGCTGTCAGTGGATTGAATCAAGGCATGTGAAGCGTCTGGGGTAAACCATGGAAAGCTGTGTAGGTATGTATATACATGTGTATGGGGGGGGGTGGTTGGGCCATTTCTTTCGTCTGTTTCCTTGCGCTACCTCGCAAACGCGGGAGACAGCGACAAAGTATAAAAAAAAAAAAAATATATATATATATATATATATATATATATATATATATATATATATATATATATATATATATATATATAGATATATATATATATATATATATATATATATATATATATATATATATATATATATATATATATATTTTCGTTTTTTTTTTTTCTTTTTTCACACTGTTCGTCATTTCCCGCGTTAGCAAGCTAGCGTTAAGAACAGAGAACTGGACCTTTGATGGAATATCCTCACCTGTCCCCCTTCTCTGTTCTTTCTTTTGGAAAATTAAAAAAAAAATTAGAGGGGAGGATTTCCAGCCCACCGCTCCCTTCCCTTTTAGTCGCCTACGACACGCAGGGAATAGGTGGGAAGTATTCTTTCACCCCTATCCCCAGATATATATATATATATATATATATATATATATATATATATATATATATATATATATATATATATATATATATATATATATATATATATATATATATTTTTTTTTTTTTTTTTTTTGCTTTGTCGCTGTCTTCAGCGTTTGCGAGGTAGCGCAAGGAAACAGACGAAAGAAATGGCCCAACCCACCCCATACACATGTATATACATACGTCCACACACGCAAATATACATACCTACACAGAATTCCATGGTTTACCCCAGACGCTTCACATGCCTTGATTCAATCCACTGACAGCACGTCAACCCCGGTATACCACATCGATCCAATTCACTCTATTCCTCGCCCTCCTTTCACCCTCCTCCATGTTCAGGCCCCGATCACACAAAATCTTTTTCGCTCCATCTTTCCACCTCCAATTTGGTCTCCCTCTTCTCCTCGTTCCCTCCACCTCCGACACATATATCCTCTTGGTCAATCTTTCCTCACTCATTCTCTCCATGTGCCCAAACCATTTCAAAACACCCTTTTCTGCTCTCTCGACCACGCTCTTTTTGTTTCCACACATCTCTCTTACCCTTACGTTACTTACTCGATCATACCACCTCACACCACACATTGTCCTCAAACATCTCATCTCCAGCACATCCATCCTCCTGCGCACAACTCTCTCCATAGCCCATGCCTCGCAACCATACAACATTGTTGGAACCACTATTCCTTCAAACATACCCATTTTTGCTTTCTGAGATAATGTTCTCGACTTCCACACATTCTTCAAGGCTCCCAGAATTTTCGCCCCTTCCCCCACCCTATGATCCACTTCCGCTTCCATGGTTCCATCCGCTGCCAGATCCACTCCCAGATATCTAAAACACTTCACTTCCTCCAGTTTTTCTACATTCAAACTCACCTCCCAATTGACTTGACCCTCAACCCTACTGTACCTAATAACCTTGCTCTTATTCACATTTACTCTTAACTTTCTTCTTTCACACACTTTACCAAATTCAGTCACCAGCTTCTGCAGTTTCTCACATGAATCAGCCACTAGCACTGTATCATCAGCGAACAACAACTGACTCACTTCCCAAGCTCTCTCATCCCCAACAGACTTCATACTTGCCCCTCTTTCCAAAACTTTTGCATTCACCTCCCTAACAACCCCATCCATAAACAAATTAAACAACCATGGAGACATCACACACACCTGCCGCAAACCTACATTCACTGAGAACCAATCACTTTCCTCTCTTCCTACACGTACACATGCCTTACATCCTCGATAAAAGCTTTTCACTGATTCTAACAACTTGCCTCCCACACCATATATTCTTAATACCTTCCACAGAGCATCTCTATCAACTCTATCATATGCCTTCTCCAGGTCAATAAATGCTACATACAAATCCATTTGCTTTTCTAAGTATTTCTCACATACATTCTTCAAAGCAAACACCTGATCCACACATCCTCTACCACTTCTGAAACCACACTGCTCTTCCCCAATCTGATGCTCTGTACATGCCTTCACTCTCTCAATCAATACGCTCCCATATAATTTACCAGGAATACTCAACAAACTTATATCTCTGTAATTTGAGCACTCACTCTTATCCCCTTTGCCTTTGTACAATGGCACTATGCACGCATTCCGCCAATCCTAAGGCACCTCACCATGAGTCATACATACATTAAATAAACTTACCAACCAGTCAACAATACAGTCACCCCCTTTTTTAATAAATTCCCCTGCAATACCATCCAAACCTGCTGCCTTGCCGGCTTTCATTTTCCGCAAAGCTTTTAGTACCTCTTCTCTGTTTACCAAATCATTTTCCCTAACCCTCTCACTTTGCACACCACCTCGACCAAAACACCCTATATCTGCCACTCTATCATCAAACACATTCAACAAACCTTCAAAATACTCACTCCATCTCCTTCTCACATCACCACTACTTGTTATCACCTCCCCATTTGCGCCCTTCACTGAAGTTCCCTTTTGCTCCCTTGTCTTACGCACTTTATTTACCTCCTTCCAGAACATCTTTTTATTCTCCCTAAAATTTAATGATACTCTCTCACCCCAACTCTCATTTGCCCTCTTTTTCACCTCTTGCACCTTTCTCTTGACCTCCTGTCTCTTTCTTTTATACATCTCCCTCTCAATTGCATTTTTTCCCGGCAAAAATCGTCCAAATGCCTCTCTCTTCTCTTTCACTAATAATCTTACTTCTTCAACCCACCACTCACTACCCTTTCTAATCAACCCACCTCCCACTCTTCTAATGCCACAATCATCTTTTGCGCAATCCATCACTGATTCCCTAAATACATCCAATTCCTCCCCCACTCCCCTTACTTCCATTGTTCTCACCTTTTTCCATTCTGTACTCAGTCTCTCCTGGTACTTCCTCACACAAGTCTCCTTCCCAAGCTCACTTACTCTCACCACCCTCTTCACCCCAACATTCACTCGCCAGGTGGTTGAGTGTCCCGTGTATCGAGACAGACTTCCCCAGAACTTTTTTAAAGGGGAAGTAAGTGTTTATAGTTGTGTTACTGGAGTGATAGTTTTCATACATGTTGCTTCGACAAGAAAATAGTGAAATTGGAAAAAAATGTAGCTTAGACATTGAAGCTTATTGATACAGTGGTTAAATTGATGAGAACTACTATTGACGTTTGTGTAAATAAATTATACATTTCCCTTTTCCATAGCCAGAGGTTGAACCATTATGTGACATTCATTTTTTCATTTCATTTCAAGCTAGAAGTTTCAGTTTTTCTAAATTATTTCTTACATTCTTCATATGTATATATATGTATATGTGTGTATGTGTATATGTGCGTATGTATGTGCATGTGTGTGTATATATATATATATATATATATATATATATATATATATATATATATATATATATATATATATATATATATATATATATATATATATATATATATATATATATATATATATATATATATATATATATATATATATATATATATATATATATATATATATATATATTTTCCCTGGGGATAGGGGAGAAAGAATACTTCCCACGTATTCCCTGCGTGTCGTAGAAGGCGACTAAAAGGGAAGGGATCGGGGGGCTGGAAATCCTCCCCTCTCGTTTTTTTTTTTTTTTTTTTTCTCCAAAAGAAGGAACAGAGAAGAGGGCCAGGTGAGGATATTCCCTCAAAGGCCCAGTCCTCTGTTCTTAACGCTACCTCGCTATCGCGGGAAATAGCGAATAGTATGAGAAAAAAAAAAAAATATATATATATATATATATATATATATATATATATATATATATATATATATATATATATATATTATCCCTGGGGATAGGGGTGAAAGAATACTTCCCACGCATTCCTCGCGTGTCGTAGAGGGCGACTAGAGGGGACGGGAGCGGGGGGCCAGAAATCCTCCCCTCCTTGTATTTTTTTGACTTTCTAAAATGGGAAACAGAAGGAGTCACGCGGGGAGTGCTCATCCTCCTCGAAGGCTCAGATTGGGGTGTCTAAATGTGTGTGGATGTAACCAAGATGTGAAAAAGGGAGAGATAGGTAGTATGTTTGAGGAAAGGAACCTGGATGTTTTGGCTTTGAGTGAAACGAACCTCAAGGGTAAAGGGGAAGGGTGGTTTGGGAATGTCTTGGTAGTAAAGTCAGGGGTTAGTGAGAGCAAGGGAACGAGTAGCAGTACTCCTGAAACAGGGGTTGTGGGAGTATGTGATAGAATGTAAGAAAGTAAATTCTCGATTAATATTGGTAAAACTGAAAGTTGACGGAGAGAGATGGGTGATTATTGGTGCATATGCCCCTGGGCATGAGAAGGAAGATTATGAGAGGCAAGTGTTTTGGGAGCAGCTAAATGAGTGTGTTAGTGGTTTTGCTGCACGAGACCGGGTCATAGTGATGGGTGATTTGAATGCAAAGGTGAGTAATGTGGCAGTTGAGGAATAATTGGTATACATGGGGTGTTCATTGTTGTAAATGGAAATGGTGAAGAGCTCGTACATTTATGTGCTGATGATTGGGAATACCTGGTTTAAAAAGCGAGATATACATAAGTATACTTATGTAAGTAGGAGAGATGGCCAGAGAGCGTTATTGAATTACGTGTTAATTGACAGGCGCGCGAAAGAGAGACTTTTGGATGTTAATGTGCTGATAGGTGCAACTGGAGGGATGTCTGATCATTATCTTGTGGAGGCTAAGGTGAAGATTTGTATGGGTTTTCAGATATATATATATATATATATATATATATATATATATATATATATATATATATATATATATATATATATATATATATATATATATATATATATATATATATATATATATATATATACATATATATATATATATATATATATATATATATATATATATATATATATATATATATATATATATATATATATATATATATATATATATATATATATATATATATATAATTATGTATATATATATATATATATATATATATATATATATATATATATATATATATATATATATATATATATATATATATATATATATATATATATATATATATATATATATATATATATATATATATATATATATATATATATATATATATATATATATATATATATATACATATATATATATATATATATATATATATATATATATATATATATATATATATATATATATATATATATATATATATATATATATATATATATATATATATATATATATATATATATATATATAATATATATATATATATATATATATATATATATATATATATATATATATATATATATATATATATATATATATATATATATATATATATATATATATATATATATATATATATATATATATATATATATATATATATATATATATATATATATATATATATATATATATATATATATATATATATATATATATATATATATAGGTAGGTGAATGCAAGAGTTTTGGAAATAGGGGCAAGTATGAAGTCTGTTGGGGATGAGAGAGCTTGGGAAGTGAGTCAGTTGTTGTTCGCTGATGATACACGCTGGTGGCTGATTCATGTGAGAAACTGCAGAAGCTGGTGACTGAGTTTGGTAAAGTGTGTGAAAGAAGAAAGTTAAGAGTAAATGTGAATAAGAGCAAGGTTATTAGGTACAGTAGGGTTGAGGGTCAAGTCAATTGGGAGGTGAGTTTGAATGGAGAAAAACTGGAGGAAGTGAAGTGTTTTAGATATCTCGGAGTGGATCTGGCAGCGGATGGAACCATGGAAGCGGAAGTGGATCATAGGGTGGGGGAGGGGGCGAAAATTCTGGGAGCCTTGAAGAATGTGTGGAAGTCGAGAACATTATCTCGGAAAGCAAAAATGGGTATGTTTGAAGGAATAGTGGTTCCAACAATGTTGTATGGTTGCGAGGCGTGGGCTATGGATAGAGTTGTGCGCAGGAGGATGGATGTGCTGGAAATGAGATGTTTGAGGACAATGTGTGGTGTGAGGTGGTTTGATCGAGTGAGTAACGTAAGGGTAAGAGAGATGTGTGGAAATAAAAAGAGCGTGGTTGAGAGAGCAGAAGAGGGTGTTTTGAAATGGTTTGGTCACATGGAGAGAATGAGTGAGGAAAGATTGACCAAGAGGATATATGTGTCGGAGGTGGAGGGAACGAGGAGAAGAGGGAGACCAAATTGGAGGTGGAAAGATGGAGTGAAAAAGATTTTGTGTGATCGGGGCCTGAACATGCAGGAGGGTGAAAGGAGGGCAAGGAATAGAGTGAATTGGAGCGATGTGGTATACCGGGGTTGACGTGCTGTCAGTGGATTGAATCAAGGCATGTGAAGCGTCTGGGGTAAACCATGGAAAGCTGTGTAGGTATGTATATTTGCGTAAGTGGGTTGGGGGTGGGTTGGGCCATTTCTTTCGTCTGTTTCCTTGCGCTACCTCGCAAACGCGGGAAACAGCGACAGCAAAAAATATACATATATATATATATATATATATATATATATATATATATATATATATATATATATTTTTTTTTTTTTTTTTATACTTTGTCGCTGTCTCCCGCGTTTGCGAGGTAGCGCGAGGAAACAGACGAAAGAAATGGCCCAACCCCCATACACACGTACATACACACGTCCACACACGCAAATATACATACCTACACAGCTTTCCATGGTTTACCCCAGACGCTTCACATGCCTTGATTCAATCCACTGACAGCACGTCAACCCCTGTATACCACATCGCTCCAATTCACTCTATTCCTTGCCCTCCTTTCACCCTCCTGCATGTTCAGGCCCCGATCACACAAAATCTTTTTCACTCCATCTTTCCACCTCCAATTTGGTCTCCCTCTTCTCCTCGTTCCCTCCACCTCCGACACATATATCCTCTTGGTCAATCTTTCCTCACTCATTCTCTCCATGTGCCCAAACCACTTCAAAACACCCTCTTCTGCTCTCTCAACCACGCTCTTTTTATTTCCACACATCTCTCTTACCCTTACGTTACTTACTCGATCAAACCACCTCACACCACACATTGTCCTCAAACATCTCATTTCCAGCACATCCATCCTCCTGCGCACAACTCTATCCATAGCCCACGCCTCGCAACCATACAACATTGTTGGAACCACTATTCCTTCAAACATACCCATTTTTGCTTTCCGAGATAATGTTCTCGACTTCCACACATTTTTCAAGGCTCCCAAAATTTTCGCCCCCTCCCCCACCCTATGATCCACTTCCGCTTCCATGGTTCCATCCGCTGACAGATCCACTCCCAGATATCTAAAACACTTCACTTCCTCCAGTTTTTCTCCATTCAAACTCACCTCCCAATTGACTTGACCCTCAACCCTACTGTACCTAATAACCTTGCTCTTATTCACATTTACTCTTAACTTTCTTCTTCCACACACTTTACCAAACTCAGTCACCAGCTTCTGCAGTTTCTCGCATGAATCAGCCACCAGCGCTGTATCATCAGCGAACAACAACTGACTCACTTCCCAAGCTCTCTCATCCCCAACAGACTTCATACTTGCCCCTCTTTCCAGGACTCTTGCATTTACCTCCCTAACAACCCCATCCATAAACAAATTAAACAACCATGGAGACATCACACACCCCTGCCGCAAACCTACATTCACTGAGAACCAATCACTTTCCTCTCTTCCTACACGTACACATGCCTTACATCCTCGATAAAAACTTTTCACTGCTTCTAACAACTTGCCTCCCACACCATATATTCTTAATACCTTCCACAGAGCATCTCTATCAACTCTATCATATGCCTTCTCCAGATCCATAAATGCTACATACAAATCCATTTGCTTTTCTAAGTATTTCTCACATACATTCTTCAAAGCAAACACCTGATCCACACATCCTCTACCACTTCTGAAACCGCACTGCTCTTCCCCAATCTGATGCTCTGTACATGCCTTCACCCTCTCAATCAATACCCTCCCATATAGTTTACCAGGAATACTCAACAAACTTATACCTCTGTAATTTGAGCACTCACTCTTATCCCCTTTGCCTTTGTACAATGGCACTATGCACGCATTCCGCCAATCCTCAGGCACCTCACCATGAGTCATACATACATTAAATAACCTTACCAACCAGGCAACAATACAGTCACCCCCTTTTTTAATAAATTCCACTGCAATACCATCCAAACCTGCTGCCTTGCCGGCTTTCATCTTCCGCAAAGCTTTTACTACCTCTTCTCTGTTTACCAAATCATTTTCCCTAACCCTCTCACTTTGCACACCACCACGACCAAAACACCCTATATCTGCCACTCTGTCATCAGACACATTCAACAAACCTTCAAAATACTCATTCCATCTCCTTCTCACATCACCACTACTTGTTATCACCTCCCCATTTACGCCCTTCACTGAAGTTCCCATTTGCTCCCTTGTCTTACGCACCCTATTTACCTCCTTCCAGAACATCTTTTTATTCTCCCTAAAATTTACTGATAGTCTCTCACCCCAACTCTCATATATATATATATATATATATATATATATATATATATATATATATATATATATATCATACAAAGCTCCAACAGCCAGAATCGAACCTGGGACCCCTTGTGCAAGAGGCAGGCATGCTAACCTTAGCCTAGCGGTTAGAATGGCTGCCTCTTGCACAAGGGGTCCCAGGTTCGATCCTGGCTGTTGGAGCTTTGTATGTTCCATGAAGGTGCGCGTTCATATACACTTTATTCGTATATATATATATATATATATATATATATATATATATATATATATATATATATATATATATATATATATATATATATATATATATATATATATAGATATATAGATATACATATATATATATATATATATATATATATATATATATATATATATATATATATATATATATATATATATATATATATCTATATATATATATATATATATATATATATATATATATATATATATATATATATATATATATATATATATATATATATATATATATATATATATATATATATATATATATATATATATATATATATATATATATATATATATATATATATATATATATATATATATGTATATATATATATATATATATATATGTCCACACACGCAAATATACATACCTACACAGCTTTCCATGGTTTACCCCAGACGCTTCACATGCCTTGATTCAATCCACTGACAGCACGTCAACCCCGGTATACCACATCGCTCCAATTCACTCTATTCCTTGCCCTCCTTTCACCCTCCTGCATGTTCAGGCCCCGATCACACAAAATCTTTTTCACTCCATCTTTCCACCTCCAATTTATCTCCCTCTTCTCCTTGCTCCTTCCACCTCCGACACATATATCCTCTTGGTCAATCTTTCCTCACTCATCCTCTCCATGTGCCCAAACCACTTCAAAACACCCTCTTCTGCTCTCTCAACCACGCTCTTTTTATTTCCACACATCTCTCTTACCCTTACGTTACTCACTCGATCAAACCACCTCACACCACACATTGTCCTCAAACATCTCATTTCCAGCACATCCATCCTCCTGCGCACAACTCTATCCATAGCCCACGCCTCGCAACCATACAACATTGTTGGAACCACTATTCCTTCAAACATACCCATTTTTGCTTTCCGAGATAATGTTCTCGACTTCCACACATTCTTCAAGGCTCCCAGAATTTTCGCCCCTTCCCCCACCCTATGATCCACATCCGCTTCCATGGTTCCATCCGCTGCCAGATCCACTCCCAGATATCTAAAACACTTCACTTCCTCCAGTTTTTCTCCATTCAAACTCACCTCCCAATTGACTTGACCCTCAACCCTACTGTACCTAATAACCTTGCTCTTATTCACATTTACTCTTAACTTTCTTCTTTCACACACTTTACCAAACTCAGTCTCCAGCTTCTGCAGTTTCTCACATGAATCAGCCACCAGCGCTGTATCATCAGCGAACAACAACTGACTCACTTCCCAAGCTCTCTCATCCCCAACAGACTTCATACTTGCCCCTCTTTCCAAAACTCTTGCATTTACCTCCCTAACAACCCCATCCATAAACAAATTAAACAACCATGGAGACATCACACACCCCTGCCGCAAACCTACATTCACTGAGAACCAATCACTTTCCTCTCTTCCTAAACGTAAACATGCCTTACATCCTCGATATAAACTTTTCACTGCTTCTAACAACTTTCCTCCCACACCATATATTCTTAATACCTTCCACAGAGCATCTCTATCAACTCTATCATATGCCTTCTCCAGATCCATAAATGCTACATACAAATCCATTTGCTTTTCTAAGTATTTCTCACATACATTCTTCAAAGCAAACACCTGATCCACACATCCTCTACCACTTCTGAAACCACACTGCTCTTCCCCAATCTGATATATATATATATATTTATATATTTTCATTTATGTTATTTTGCTTTGTCGCTGTCTCCCGCGTTAGCTGGGTAGCGCAAGAAAACAGACGAAAGAATGGCTCAACTCACCCACATACACATGTATATATATATATATATATATATATATATATATATATATACACGTCCACACACACAATTATTCATACCTATACATCTTGATATATACATATATATACACAATCAGACATATGCATATATACACATGTACATAATTCATACTGTCTGCCTTTATTCATTTCATCGCCACCTCGCCACACATTAAATAACAACCCCCTCCCCCCTCATGTGTGCGAGGTATCGCTAGAAAAGACAACAAAAGGCCCCTTTCGTTCATACTCAGTTCCCAGCTGTCATGTAATAATGCACCGAAACCACAGCTCCCTTTCCACATCCAGGCCCCAAAAAAATTTCCATGGTTTACCCCAGACGCTTCACATGCCCTGGTTAAATCCATTGACAGCACGTCGACCCCGGTATACCACATCGTTCCAATTCACTCTATTCCTTGCACACGTTTCATCTTCCTGCATGTTCAGTCCCCGATCACACAAAATCTTTTTCAATCCATCTTTCCACCTCATATTTGGTCTCCTACTTCCCCTCGTTCCCTCCACGTCTGACACATATATCCTCTTGGTCAATCTCTCCTCACTTATTCTCTCCATGTGACCAAACCATTTCAAAACACCCTCTTCTGCTCTCTCAACCACGCTCTTTTTATTTCCACACATCTCTCTTACCCTTACGTTACTTACTCGATCAAACAACCTTACACGGCATATTGTCCTCAAACATCTCATTTCCCGCACATCCACCCTCCTGCGCACAACTCTATTCATAGCCCACGCCTCGCAACCATACAACATTGTTGGAACCACTATTCCTTCAAACATACCCATTTTTGCTTTCCGAGATAATGTTCTCGATTTCCACACATTCTTCAAGGCTCACAGAACTTTCGCCCCCTCCCACACCCTATGATTCATTTCCGATTCCATGGTTCCATCCGCTGCCAAGTCCATCACAGATATCTAGAACACTTTACTTTCTCCAGTTTTTCTCCATTCAAACTTACCTCCCAATTGACTTGACCCTCAACCCTACTGTACCTAATAGCCTTGCTCTTATTCACATTTACTCTTAACTTTCTTCTTTCACACACTTTACCAAACTCAGTCACCAGCTTCTCCAGTTTCTCACATGAATCAGCCACCAGCGCTTGATCATCAGCGAACAACAACTGACTCACCTCATCGACAACAGACTGCATACTTGCCCCTCTTTCCAAAACTCTTGCATTCACCTCCCTAACAACCCCATCCATAAGCAAATTAAACAACCATGGAGACATCACCCGCCACTGCCGTAAACTTACATTCACTGAGAACCAATTACTTTCCTCTCTTTCTACACGTACAAATGCCTTACATTCTCGATAAAAACTTTTCACTGCTTCTAACAACTTGCCTCCCACACCATATATTCATAATGCCTTCCACTGAGCATCTCCATCAACTCTATCATATACCTTCTCCAGATTCATAAATGCTACATACGAATCCACTTCCTTTTCTAAGTATTTCTCACATACAATCATAAATTAAACATCTGATCTACACATCCTCTATCACTTCTGAAACCACACCGCTCTTCCCCAATCTGATGCTCTGTACATGCCTTCACCCTCTCAATCAATACCCTCCCATATAATTTCCCAAGAATACTCAACAAACTTATACCTCTGTAATTTGAGCACTCACTCTTATCCCCTGTGCCTTTGTACAGTGGCACTATGCACTCATTCCGCCAATCCTCAGGCACCTCACCATGAATCATACATACATTAAATAACCTTACCAACCAGTCAACAATACAGTCACCCCCTTTTTTAATAAATTCCACTGCAATACCATCCAAACCCGCTGCCTTGGCGGCTTTCATCTTCCAGAATGCCTTTACTACCTCTTCTCTGTTTACCAAATCATTTTCCCTAACCCTCTCACTTTGCACACCACCTCAACCAAAACACCCTATATCTGCCATATTCAACAAACCTTCATAACATTCACTCCATCTCCTCACATCACCACTACTTGTTATCACCTCCCCATTAGCCCCCTTCACTGAAGTTGCTATTTGTTCCCTTGTTTTAACCATTTTATTTACCTCCTACCAAAACAACTTTTTATTCTTCCTAAAATTTCATGATACTTTCTCACCCCAACTCTCATTTGCCCTCTTTTTCACCTCTTGCACCTTTCTCCTGACCTCCTGCCTCTTTCTTTTATACATCTCCCCCTCATTTGCATTATTTCCCTGCAAAAATCGTCCAAATGCCTATCTCTTCTCTTTCACTAATAATCTTACCTCTTCATCCCACCATTAACTACCCTTTCTAATCAACCCACCTCCTACGCTTCTCATGTCACAAGCATCTTTTGCGCAAGCCATCACTGCTTCCCTAAATACATCCCACTCCTCCTCCACTCCCCATACCTCCTTTGTTCTCACCTTTTTCCATTCTATTCTCAGTCTCTCCTGGTACTTCCTCACACAAGTCTCCTTCACCCCATCATTCTCCTTTCTTTTCTGAAAACCTCTACAAATCTTCACCTTCGCCTCCACAAGAGAATGATCAGACATCCCTCCAGTTGCACCTCTCAGCACATTAACATCCAAATGTCTCTCTTTTGCGAGCCTGTCAATTAACACGTAATCCAATAAAGTTCTCTGCCCATCTGTCCTACTTACGTACGTATACATATGTATATTTTTCTTTTTAAACAAAGTATTCCCAATCACCAGTCCTTTTTCAGCACCTAAATCTACAAGCTCCTCATCATTTCCATTTACAACACTGAACACCCCATGTATACCAATTATTCCCTCAACTACCACATTACTCACTTTGGTATTCCAATCACCCATCACTATAACCCGGTCTCGTGCATCAAAACCACTAACACACTCATTCATCTGCTCCTAAAACACTTGCCTCTCATGATCTTTCTTCTCATGCCCAGGTGCATATTCACCAATAATCACCCATCTCTCTCCAACAACTTTCGGTTTTATCAATATCAATCTAGAGTTTACTTTCTTCCTCTGTATCACATTCCCCCACCACTCCTGTTTCAGGAGTAGTGCTACTCCTTCCCTTCCTCTTGTCCTCTCACTAACCCCTGACTTCATCCCCAAGACATTCCCAAAACACTTCTTCCCCTTTACCCTTGCGCTTCGTTTCACTCAGAGCCAAAACATCCAGGTTCCTTTCCTCAAACATAATACCTGTCTCCTTTTTCTCATATTGGTTACATCCACACACATTTAGACACCCCAATCTGAGCCTTCGAGGAGGATGAGCAATCCCCATCTTCTGTTTCCCCTTTTAGAAAGTTAAAATACAAGGAGGGGAGAGTTTCTAGCCCTCGCTCTCGTCACCATTAGTGGTCTTCTACGGCACATGAGTAATGCGTTGGAAGTATTCTTTCTCCCCTATCCCCAGGGATATATATATATATATATATATATATATATATATATATATATATATATATATATATATATATATATATATATATATATATATATATATATATATATATATATATATATATATATATATATATATATATATATCCTCTACCAATTCTGAAACCACACTGCTCTTCCCCAATCTGATGCTCTGTACATGCCTTCACCCTCTCAATCAATACCCTCCCATACAATTTGCCAGGAATACTGAACAAACTTATACCTCTGTAATTTGAGCACTCACTCTTATCCCCTTTGACCTTTGTACAATGGCACTATGCACCCATTCCGCCAATCCTCAGGCACCTCACCATGAGTCATACATACATTAAATAACCTTACCAACCAGTCAACAATACAGTCACCCCCTTTTTTAATAAATTCCACTGCAATACCATCCAAACCTGCTGCCTTGCAGGCTTTCATCTTCCGCAAAGCTTTTACTACCTCTTCTCTGTTTACCAAATCATTTTCCCTAACCCTCCCACTTTGCACACCACCTCGACCAAAACAACCTATATCTGGATCAGGTGTTTGCTTTGAAGAATGTACGTGAGAAATACTTAGAAAAGCAAATGGATTTGTATGTAGCATTTTTGGATCTGGAGAAGGCATATGATAGAGTTGATAGAGATGCTCTGTGGAAGGTATTAAGAATATATGGTGTTGGAGGCAAGTTTTTAGAAGCAGTGAAAAGTTTTTATCGAGGATGTAAGGCATGTGTACGTGTAGGAAGAGAGGAAAGTGATTGGTTCTCAGTGAATGTAGGTTTGCGGCAGGGGTTTGTGATGTCTCCATAGTTGTTTAATTTGTTTATGGATGGGGTTGTTCGGGAGGTAAATGCAAGAGTTTTGGAAAGAGTGGCAAGGATGAAGTCTGTTGGGGATGAGAGAGCTTGGGATGTGAGTCAGTTGTTGTTCGCTGATGATACAGCGCTGGTGGCTGATTCATGTGAGAAACTGCAGAAGCTGGTGACTGAGTTTGGTAAAGTGTGTGAAAGAAGAAAGTTAAGAGTAAATGTGAATAAGAGCAAGGTTATTAGGTACAGTAGGGTTGAGGGTCAATTCAATTGGGAGGTGAGTTTGAATGGAGAAAAACTGGAGGAAGTGAAGTGTTTTAGATAACTGGGAGTGGATCTGGCAGCGGATGGAAATATGGAATCGGAAGTGGATCATAGGGTGGGGGAGGGGGCGAAAATACTGGGAGCCTTGAAGAATGTGTGGAAGTCGAGAACATTATCTCGGAAAGCAAAAATGGGCATGTTTGAAGGAATAGTGGTTCCAACAATGTTGTATGGTTGCGAGGCGTGGACTATGGATAGAGTTGTGCGCAGGAGGATGGATGTGCTGGAAATGAGATGTTTGAGGACAATGTGTGGTGTGAGGTGGTTTGATCGAGTAAGTGACGTAAGGGTAAGAGAGATGTGTGGAAATAAAAAGAGCGTGGTTGAGAGAGCAGAAGAGGGTGTTTTGAAATGGTTTGGTCACATGGAGAGAATGAGTGAGGAAAGATTGACCAAGAGGATATATGTGTCGGAGGTGGAGGGAACGAGGAGAAGAGGGAGACCAAATTGGAGGTGGAAAGATGGAGTGAAAAAGATTTTGTGTGATCGGGGCCTGAACATGCAGGAGGGTGAAAGGAGGGCAAGGAATAGAGTGAATTGGAGCGATGTGGTATACCGGAAGTGATATATATATATATATATATATATATATATATATATATATATATATATATATATATATATATATATATATATATATATATATATATATATATATATATATATATATATATATATATATATATATATATATATATATATATATATACATACATATATATATATATATATATATATATATATATATATATATATATATATATATATATATATATATATATATTATTTTATTATATTTGTTATTATACTTTGTCGCTGTCTCCCGCGTTTGCGAGGTAGCGCAAGGAAACAAACGAAAGAAATGGCCCAACCCCCCCCATACACATGTATATACATACGTCCACACACGCAAATATACATACCTACACAGATTTCCATGGTTTACCCCAGACGCTTCACATGCCTTGATTCAATCCACTGACAGCACGTCAACCCCGGTATACCACATCGCTCAGATTCACTCTATTCCTTGCCCTCCTTTCACCCTCCTGCATGTTCAGGCCCCGATCACACAAAATCTTTTTCACTCCATCTTTCCACCTCCAATGTGGTCTCCCTCTTCTCCTCTTTCCCTCCACCTCCGACACATATATCCTCCTGGTCAATCTTTCCTCACTCATTCTCTCCATGTGCCCAAACCACTTCGAAACACCCTCTTCTGCTCTCTCAACCACGCTCTTTTTATTTCCACACATCTCTCTTACCCTTACGTTACTCACTCGATCAAACCACCTCACACCACACATTGTCCTCAAACATCTCATTTCCAGCACATCCATCCTCCTGCGCACAACTCTATCAATAGCCCACGCCTCGCAACCATACAACATTGTTGGAACCGCTATTCCTTCAAACATACCCATTTTTGCTTTCCGAGATAATGTTCTCGACTTCCACACATTCTTCAAGGCTCCCAGAATTTTCGCCCCCTCCCCCACCCTATGATTCACTTCCGCTTCCATGGTTCCATCCGCTGCCAGATCCACTCCCAGATATCTAAAACACTTTACTTCCTCCAGTTTTTCTCCATTCAAACTTACCTGCCAATTGACTTGACCCTCAACCCTACTGTACCTAATAACCTTGCTCTTATTCACATTTACTCTTAACTTTTTTCTTTCACACACTTTACCAAGCTCAGTCACCAGCTTCTGCAGTTTCTCACATGAATCAGCCACCAGCGCTGTATCATCAGCGAACAACAACTGACTCACTTCCCAAGCTCTCTCATCCCCAACAGACTTCATACTTGCCCCTCTTTCCAAAACTATTGCACTCACCTCCCTAACAACCCCATCCATAAACAAATTAAACAACCATGGAGACATCACACATCCCTGCCGCAAACCTACATTCACTGAGAACCAATCACTTTCCTCTCTTCCTACATGTACACATGCCTTACATCCTCGATAAAAACTTTTCACTGCTTCTAACAACTTGCCTCCCACACCATATATTCTTAATACCTTCCACAGAGCATCTCTATCAACTCTATCATATGCCTTCTCCAGATCCATAGATGCTACATACAAATACATTTGCTTTTATATATATATATATATATATATATATATATATATATATATATATATATATATATATATAAAAGCTTATATATATATATTGAAAGCTTATATATATATATTGAAGCTTATTGATACAGTGGTTAAATTGATGAGAACTACTATTGACGTTTGTGTAAATAAATTATACATTTCCTTTTTCCATAGCCAGAGGTTGAACCATTATGTGACATTCATTTTTTCATTCATTTCAAGCTAGAAGTTTCAGTTTTCTAAATTGTTTCTTACATTTTTCATATGTATATATATGTATGTGTGTGTTTGTGTATATGTGCGTGTGTGTGTGTATGTGTGTGTATGTGTATATGTATATATATATGTATATTATCCCTGGGGATAGGGGTGAAAGAATACTTCCCACGTATTCCTCGCGTGTCGTAGAAAGCGACTAGAGGGGACGGGAGCGGGGGGCCGGAAATCCTCCCCTCCTTGTATTAACTTTCTAAAATGGGAAAGAGAAGAAGGAGTCACGCGGGGAGTGCTCATCCTCCTCGAAGGCTCAGAGTGGGGTGCCTAAATGTGTGTGGATGTAACCAAGATGTGAAAAAAGGAGAGATAGGTAGTATGTTTGAGGAAAGGAACCTGGATGTTTTGGCTCTGAGTGAAACGAAGCTCAAGGGTAAAGGGGAAGAGTGGTTTGGGAATGTCTGGGGAGTAAAGTCAGGGGTTAGTGAGAGGACAAGAGCAAGGAAAGGAGTAGCAATACTCCTGAAACAGGAGTTGTGGGAGTATGTGATAGAATGTAAGAAAGTAAATTCTCGATTAATATGGGTAAAACTGAAAGTTGATGGAGAGAGGTGGGTGATTATTGGTGCATATGCACCTGGGCATGAGAAGAAAGATCATGAGAGGCAAGTGTTTTGGGAGCAGCTGAATGAGTGTGTTAGTGGTTTTGATGCACGAGACCGGGTTATAGTGATGGGTGATTTGAATGCAAAGGTGAGTAATGTGGCAGTTGAGGGAATAATTGGTATACATGGGGTGTTCAGTGTTGTAAATGGAAATGGTGAAGAGCTTGTAGATTTATGTGCTGAAAAAGGACTGATGATTGGGAATACCTGGTTTAAAAAGCGAGATATACATAAGTATACTTATGTAAGTAGGAGAGATGGCCAGAGAGCGTTATTGGATTACGTGTTAATTGACAGGCGTGCGAAAGAGAGACTTTTGGATGTTAATGTGCTGAGAGGTGCAACTGGAGGGATGTCTGATCATTATCTTGTGGAGGCTAAGGTGAAGATTTGTATGGGTTTTCAGAAAAGAAGAGTGAATGTTGGGGTGAAGAGGGTGGTGAGAGTAAGTGAGCTTGGGAAGGAGACCTGTGTGAGGAAGTACCAGGAGAGACTGAGTACAGAATGGAAAAAGGTGAGAACAATGGAAGTAAGGGGAGTGGGGGAGGAATGGGATGTATTTAGGGAATCAGGATGGATTGCGCAAAAGAAGCTTGTGGCATGAGAAGAGTGGGAGGTGGGTTGATTAGAAAGTGTAGTGAGTGGTGGGATGAAGAAGTAAGAGTATTAGTGAAAGAGAAGAGAGAGGCATTTGGACGATTTTTGCAGGGAAAAAATGCAATTGAGTGGGAGATGTATAAAAGAAAGAGACAGGAGGTCAAGAGAAAGGTGCAAGAGGTGAAAAAAAGTGCAAATGAGAGTTGGGGTGAGAGAGTATCATTAAATTTTAGGGAGAATAAAAAGATGTTCTGGAAGGAGGTAAATAAAGTGCGTAAGACAAGGGAGCAAATGGGAACTTCAGTGAAGGGCGCAAATGGGGAGGTGATAACAAGTAGTGGTGATGTGAGAAGAAGATGGAGTGAGTATTTTGAAGGTTTGTTGAATATGTTTGATGATAGAGTGGCAGATATAGGATGTTTTGGTCGAGGTGGTGTGCAAAGTGAGAGGGTTAGGGAAAATGATTTGGTAAACAGAGAAGAGGTAGTGAAAGCTTTGCGGAAGATGACAGCCGGCAAGGCAGCAGGTTTGGATGGTATTGCAGTGGAATTTATTAAAAAAGGGGGTGACTGTATTGTTGACTGGTTGGTAAGGTTATTTAATGTATGTATGACTCATGGTGAAGTGCCTGAGGATTGGCGGAATGCGTGCATAGTGCCATTGTACAAAGGGAAAGGGGATAAGAGCGAGTGCTCAAATTACAGAG